>NC_092202.1:1627500-1815000 GCF_043641665.1 Enoplosus armatus | reverse complement strand
GTTACGCAATCAACACCATCAGGACGCTGAAAGACAAGAAAAACACTGATACTTTATGTCCTGGGAGACGTTCAGTGTCAAAAACACATGAAACTACTGACTCCTCTCAGCGAAACTACATGTTGTGTGTTCTCACATCTATCGGACAGTTTTTCAATTAGTTCTTTAGTCTGAATAACGTCAGGAAATAGTGACAAATGTCCATCACAAGTTCACAGAATTGATTCTTTGGTTCGAGCAACAGTCGACAACTCGGAGACATTCAGTTTGACCTTGTATAAAACAGAGAAAAGCAGTAAATCTTCACACTGGAGACGCTGGAACCAGTAAATGTTTCCGTCAACTGATTAATCAAATAATCGTTTCAACCCAACAACAGCCGGATTGTAACTGAATAACCTGACGTGCAGCTGAAACCATAGTTGTTCTGCAGCCGCTGTCACTGTAATTACTCGACATTATTAGTGGGATGGAAATGATTTTTCTGTCCTTTTTGCTGTCTCATATTAACACGTCGGGTTTCTTTCACAGGAGCTGATGTTTCATAATTAACTAAAATCTCAGGATACATTTAGGCACAATGAGCGTCCAGATCCGCTGTTTGCCATCTGCGTGTGCGTGTGTGTGTGTGTGTGCGCGTGTGTGTGTGTGTGTGTGTGCGTGTGTTGCGGCAGCACAAACTTAATGTTTTGCCTGACATTTAAAAAGGGGGGCTGTGCTTTCCTTCAGGTGGACAGGGGAGACACTTAAGCGGCCTGGTGAAGGGTTTAATATGCAGGGAAAACCCTGTGGGCCCGCGAGCGAGCGCCGACGTGCACGCACGCACACACACACACACACACACACACACACACACACACACACACACTCTGCAGCTTCATCCATCTCTCTTTCCTCTTTTTTTGTGTCTCCCTCTCTTATGCGCGCGCGCACAGATCTGTATATAAACACTGCGCTCTCTAACACACGCGCGCGCAAAAAAACTGCACAACCTCCATCTCATGCGCACGCAAAACGCACGAACGCGCAAAGAACAGAGCCCACAGAGACCCACACAAACTCTGCAGCCCGCCCCCCCCCCCCCTCTCTCTCTCACACACACACACACACACAGAAGCGCGCGCGCACTCTCCCTGCACCCCCACTCTTTCCAGCATTAGTCAATAGAGTCAGGATACATAAACCACCCACCAGTCACCCAAAGCATCTCCCAGCCAAACCCCCCCTGTCTCTCCCTGCAGCGGTCCCTCACATTCACCATCACAGCAAACACCCAGACTTTGTTTAATCAGACAGCATTCTGGGTAAACGGCCGCCTGTCTCAAGTGATAGGAAGGTGTGATAGAGTCGGGACATGTGGGGGGGGGGGGGGGGGGGGCGCTTCTTCTTCTGATAACAACAACAAAATGAACAAAATTCACCTTAAATCACACGTGAGGGGCTGAAGAAATGAGCGCGAGCACTTGAGACACGCGCCAAAGTCCGACACGATGTGAATCCGCCACCGAGCAACACGCTCCACGCGGCCGTTACCGTGAGCACAGGTAGCAGAGCCGAGAGCTCGAGCCGCTCCGCCGGCTTCTCCGTGACACCCCCCCCCCCCCCCCCCCCCCGGCCGCGGGTGCACTTAATTAATCAATTATGGACGCTTACAGGTGTCGGCTCGCGCCGTTTGCGGCTTTAATCCGGATCAGAAACCACAGAAGAAGAAAACCTGTCTCTTACCTTTTCTCGGAGAGCCCGTTTCTCCGTCAGCGTGGAACAAACAACAACAACAAACACAAACAACCGTCGCTCTCCTCCAAATGAACGATTAGTCCCCTCTCCCCGGGGGTCTCGCGCGCCTCACGTGCGGCGGTTTCTCACTTGCTCTCCTCTCTCGGCTCTCTGCGTGTATCTGTCTGTCTCTGCTTCTCTCGCGGGATTTCCTCCTCCGCCTTCCTCCTGTCTTCTCCTCCTCCTCCTCCTCCTCCTCCTTCTTTTTCTTCCTCTTCTGCTCCGCGGGATCAGCTAGTCCTCCTCGCGCCACTTGGACGGAGACGGAGCGGCTCGCGACGCTTCTGCTTGTGATGCTGATGCTGCTCCTCCGCGCGACCCATCCTGATGTAAGCGGCTCGTGCTGCGGCGGGAAAGAGGAGAGGAGGGATACAGGCGCGCGCTCTCTCTCTCCCTGCCTCGGTCCTGAAGCTACAGGTGATGAGAGACCGCAGGTGCGGCTCACAACTGCGGCTCACAACTGCGGCTCACAACTGCGCAGCACAGCGATGCGCCTCGCAGGGCGTCCTGGTTCCTGGAGCATCGGTACCTGCAGCCTCTCTGGTTTGAGACCACTCCACCTTAGACCCCCTCTCCCCACATTTTCTCACTTTCTGCTGACTGCTGTCAAATAAAATAAACTGCATTTATCTGACTGTTGTAGTTTTTTTACACACAAAACATATGATGCGTTGTTATAGATGAAACTACCTGACAGGATATGAAATAGTTAAAATTAGCTCCACCTCCAAAAACTACAACAATAAAATACTACTTTGCAATAATGCATCAGCAATAAAAACCCGAGAATATAAAATATAACAGGGGACATTTTTAGCCTTTATGACCTTTATAATACTTCCTTTTACTTGAGTCAAACTTGTATTGAATGTATTCACAGGGTGGACTTTTACTTTAGTAAAATATCTGAATACTTCTTCCATCACACATTAAAAACACTGACAGGGGCCATTCTGCATGATGAGCACTTTTTCTTGTGATACTTTTACGTACATTTTGCTGATAATACTTTTTGGCCGCTAACGTTGCTGCAGACTTTAAATGATCCCAGTGATCCCTTTCAACAGCGTATCACCATGGAAACATTTTGTAAACAACTTTTTAAAAAGGTATCTGTATTAATGTGTTGTATTCTATTACTGACCAGTGTTCAGAGACTTTCATCATTGTCTCTCCTGCTTATTAGAGCTGTCAATCATTGTCAGGGGGGCGGGTCCCAGGTGCACAGGCCAGCTGGAAATTGGAAGGTGCAGCTTGAATGCTGAGGAGGCTGTGAAGCAAATGGTCCAGTTAGACCTGCGCTGAAAGTAAATGATGACCTCAAGCACTTCATGAAGGGGAGGCTGTGGAGCAGCAGCGTCCTGGACTTTAAAGAAGCAGGTTTAGACCAAATGGCTCTAGACGACCAATTGCTGGCTTTGCCTGCTTCGCCTGCTAAAATGATCATTTTCTGCATGCATCCCTTTGTGTTTTTCACATTGATCTGATACCTTGTTGGTTATATTCTCATGCCTGTTCACAGCAATACTGCCAACCTGAGTTGCCTTGAAAAAGGTTGCCCGTAACTCTTCACCTTGACAGACAAGCTATGTACATTTGTAAGCTAACTCTGTTAGCAGCCACTTAGCTCGCCGTAACCAGGAGCCAGGTGCAGTCAGGTTACAGGTATAGGTGGGCGTGCATCGTGTCCTCGGGATCTCAGATGCCCAGCTCCACCCTCTCATCCAAATATGGTAGCTTCTGGTTCCAAAAAATCAAGATGGCGACGGCAAAAACGTCAAACTAGAGGCTTCAAAACGTAGTCCACAAACCAAACGGGGGACGTCACGGTGGCTACGTCCACTTCTTTTTCTCTTATGTGGACAAATTAAAATGTTTGGTCTGTGGCCTGTTTTTGTCCTGCAATCCATCCAACAGCTGTGGAGATGTTTCAGTCTGGACCAAAGTGATGGACCGACAGACCAACTGACACTGCGATCCCAGGAGCCACGAACATGGCTAAAAATGGAGGCTGATATACACGCCACCTGCCATTTTCTTTTAACAATATGACCGTTATCATCAGGCCAGTCATGTACTGTTGCTCACTTATCACCTCCTTATCACACCTGCTATTAACATCCATCCTGGATGCTCACAAGTGGATAGCTCTAATACCAGGTGTGAATGCACCCAAGGCGCATTGAGGATGCATCGAGATCCGATCGCTCAGACCACATTCAGAGGTGGACCGGGGTGGACCGCTAGTACAGGAGCTTTGGACCTCCAGGAGGAGGAGGTTTAATAAAGCTTTCTTTAAGCTTCAAAGCTAATAGGCTAACTAACTGAGCTAATTAGCGAACAGCAGCTACAGTTAGCGATTACTTTAGCAAAAAGTGAAGCTATCTGTCCATCAGGAAACTCACGTAAACCACAGAGAGTTGAGGCAGAGCAGCCGGAGGACATCAGAGGGATTTCCTCCATAAAACATGATCCAGTTTCAGCAAAATCAATGAATAAAGTTGGACGGACGTACGTGGAGCAACCACCTTAATACCAGATATGAGCAGGGCTTAAAATAATTTCAAGGAGTTAAATCTTACAGAAATCTGTTGCATCTGAAAAGAGTTTTGTTCTAATAAAACCCTAAAAAGTAGTCGAGCTCAGTCAGTGTGCAGTCGACAGTAATATTACAGCGTCGTGTCATTGCAGAGGATAAAGTCATCGTCAGAGTTCTGATATTACATAATAATCACACACCACTTTGTAACTGTAATGGGACATTCAACTGTAGTGAATTCACTGCATGTACTGATCTTGTCTGGTGCTAAACAGTCCAAGGGGAATGAATGAACATGTGTGTGTGTTAGAGTGTGTGTGTGTGTGTGTGTGTTAGAGTGTGTGTGTGTGTGTGTGTGTGTTAGAGTGTG
Source organism: Enoplosus armatus (assembly GCF_043641665.1). Taxonomy (NCBI): domain Eukaryota; kingdom Metazoa; phylum Chordata; class Actinopteri; order Centrarchiformes; family Enoplosidae; genus Enoplosus; species Enoplosus armatus. The sequence continues at coordinate 1,810,315 of NC_092202.1, read as the reverse complement.
TGTGTGTGTGTGTGTGTGTTAGAGTGTGTGTGTGTGTGTGTGTTCACATGGGAACACGTATAATCCATCCTAACGCAGACACCTGGTGCCTCTGCCATTACTCCTGCAGTGGTCTGGACTGTGTGTGTGTGTGTGTGTGTGTGTGTGTGTGTGTGTGTTCTGCCCAGTGTGTGGGAGTCGGTATCCATGGGACACCTGATTCAATTACTGGATCATCATGAAGAGATGAATGGAAAGGCAGAGGGGGGGGGGGAGGAAGGAAGAGTGAGGAACAAGGCAAAGGAAGGAGTGAAGGGACAGAAAAGAGAGTGAGGAGGGAAAGGAGGGACAGAAGGAGGCGTGGACGAGGAGGAGAAAAGGTAGGATAACAGAGCAGGAGGGGGGGGGGGGGGAGAGGAGAGGGGGAGGACGTGATGTGAAAAGAGAGGAGGGAGAGAGAGAGAGTGTGACATTTTCCAGAACTGACGCTCGTCGAAGTGGAAGCATTGTGACGAGTGTGTGTGTGTGTGTGTGTGGGTCTGCATGTATTGCTGACGTTGTGGGGACATATATCTGTTTACACAGTCACGTTGTGGGGACGTCCCCATAATGTAAACCAGTACATTTTAGGGTGACGACTCGGTTTAAGGTTAAAGTAAGTCTCCATCGAGGAAATGAATGTAAGTCACATGAGACATGACTGTGTGTGTGTGTGTGTGTGTGTGTGTGGAATTTGGCTCTAACGGATTAGTCTGAGCTTAACCAGTGTCTACACGCACGTCAACACACACACACACACACACACACACACACACACTGAACCTGTGAGGTATGCTACCATATAAGCAGAAGCCAAAAAGACAACCTGCGTTTTAATAATGAATGAAGTAAGAAGTGTGTGTGTGACTCCGTCGGTCTCAGCTGCATTTCAAAAATGATTTTATTTCTCCTAAGGTCACTACCGTTACACTCCTAAGACATTAAAATACTTTTTATTCCACATAAAACTGATATAAGATGTCTCCTGCTTCTCTGGTTGAAGGTTAGGTGGCGTTTCCACTCAGGTTTTTATGTACAAATACCCATAAAAACATTCAGCAGATGAATATGAAAACAGTTTTTTGCTGAAATCATTTGACCGGGGTCTTCAATAATAAAGTTTATTATTATTGAAATCTAAAATATCCTGCCTCAGTATTTGTTACAACTCCATGATAACCACATTTATACTTCACTGTAACAGCAAGACGGGCTTTCGGTCAAATATAAAAATCAAAGGGGAGCTCGATGAATAAAAGTTCCACCCCTGAAAGAGTTTTAGAACCAGTATCAAGAGAACGTAAAGGTCTCCCTGTCAAACCTGTTATCAACACGTAGGCAACAAGCTGATGGTGAGTGTGTTTTTTGAGCCCGAGGCTCTGAGCGATCCTTGTTTATGCTCCTTTTAGAGTGAGGGGCAAACAGAGGAGTCACACCTGTTCAAAAGGAAGTTTAATGTTGAACTAAACTTTAAAAAGTAATAACCACACGTAGACACTATATAACACACTGATATCGTGTGATGTTCTTGTTACTGCAGTTCGTGATCCGATCATTTAACCCTACATGTACGCACTAAACTTGGGAGAGTTGGTTTCAGGTTTCTTTATTATCTGATGTCTTGTAATAGTTCATTATTGTATATATGTGTTATATGTGTTGGTTTTGCATTATGATTGTGTCTCATTTAATTAGCTGAGCTTATCCTTTATTTCCCCCTGCTGGTTCATCTGTGTACTACATCACAGAAACACCCTCTGCACTCTTTTCCTCTTCACTAAAAAATACCTGATAGTCACATAAAAACCACAAACCACACATTTTATTCTGCTTACATTTGGCTTTGTTGAAGAATTATTACCAATATTATCAGTTTCACCTTGTATTTAGCTGATGTGTGACAGTATTTTGACTGAAAACGTCCAAAAAACCCTCCTGATACAATACCAATCAACAAGTATACAATGAATTCACATTAGATTCATCGTACTGACAACAGCCTATTACAGAAAACTGTTTGTTTTTATAAAATAAAAAATTCTGTTCAGTAAATCTTCTGAAACTAAATTAATAAATAAAATGTTTATATGCACTTTTGCAGTTTTGTTCTTCCTCTTTCCTTGTGCCTTGTGTACATGCATGAGTGTGTATTCATGTGTGTCATGAGGTTTATGTTAATTAACGTGGGTGGGTGTGTTGTGTGTGAGACAGAAAAGTGTGTTCTTGACTGAGGAGGCGCTTATCACTCAATTAAGGAGAGGAGGAACAGAATTAGGCAAACAAATCGGAAAATAAACGTTAAAAAGAAGAAACGTTGGCGAGGTACGAGGAGAACATCCCTCATCTGTGAAGTGATCTGCGTCAGGACCAGAAATCATTTGATGAAAATGGTTTGGCGTGGACCGGAGGGAGCAGAGCGCTGATTAAAATCTCCATCGCGGTGATTATGGCGTCGTCAGTGAGCTGCCAGGAAGAGATCAGCCAAAAGCCACTATTATCATCCGCTGCAGTTTGTCTGGGTCCGACTCGCCGCCCATACACTCTCCTGACAGGACACGCCGCTGGCTTCACGCTCCCGCCGTCGTTCACACCTTCACGAAATTATACGTGATCTGTTCATTCATGCCTTTGCCAGTCTGGAAGTGTCCTCGTGTAAAATCTGTCAGACAAGAGCCAAGAAACCTTCAGAGGAACTCAGAGACTTTGGGTTTCTTAGCTGATAGGAAGGTTCCTAACTGAGAGTGTCTTGAGTCCTGATGGATTCTCCGTCACGTCTTTCCTCGATGGAAAACGTCATGAGGTCGAGGAAAAGTGTTTAGGTGAAGACATTTTCGCCGCAGCCCTTACCTGTATTTCGACCAGAGGAACCCACTTCCTGTTTTAGGAACCCCAAAATAACATCCTGGTTCCTCCATCGCACCTCAAAATCCCAAGAGTTGCCTGGTGGTGGTGCAACCGGGGGAAGGTTTTATACATATATATATATATATATATATATATATACATATATACATATATACAAATGTCCTCTGACGCCGAAGCAGACGACCACTGGAGCTTGTTTTGATTCCCTCGGGAGGCAGAAGTTGTTTTCCACTCATCAAACTAAATTGCTTAAACTGCCGATGTGGAACTGAAGTTTTAAGAACTTGAATTTCTTCTTTTTGATAATTGCAATTCTGAGCAAAGCCAAATAAAACACCTGGGATACACACAGTATATGTTGACTTTAATGGAAACCAACGGCCTTTAGTGTCACACTGCTGTTTAACCCACATGGAGTCTAACATCCTTCTTCTTCTGTTTATTAGTATTATAGAATAAGTTGCATTTTGCAGCTTTACCACCAGTTCAAGGCCGGCTGATACTCTCTGTGTCGCTGTATAATCTCCTTACTGAGTGGCCTCTGGGGTGTATTCAAATGGTCATAAGCTCGATATCTTCCGCAGAGGGCAGAGGTGGAAGGAAATGGCTTTTAGCTCCGTGACTTCTTTACGTAACACCACAAAGCTGCTCTCATGTGAATAGAAAGGGCAAATTCAGCCGGCTGGAGGATTAGAAACAGCGTTCGCTCTCCTTCTCCGTCTTCCTGCTTTCTCTTTCTTTTCTTCTCTCTCCCCATGCTTGTTCTGTCATTTCTCCTCCTCCTCTTCCTCCTCCTCCATCCTTTGTTCTAGCCGTGCCTCTCTGTGGGGGTTTTTCGAGTTTTAAAAACCCAAATTGCTGGATTACGCCAAAGTCACCTTGCCCTGGCACTCCAGCTCAGACGAGGAACGTCTTCTGTCTGAGCACTCGGTTTCACACCTTTCAAACACACACACACTTTCAGAGACCTGAGGAGGCTGCGTGAGGTCAGTATGACCCTGATGGAGGGAAGAGAAATTACAAAAAACATGATTTCATGGTGTCTTCAAGTCTAGAGGAAGGCGTCTCCTGCTGAGGCAAACCTGTGTGATTCCTGTTCGTCCACCAAGCAAATCTCATATGTTTTCATTAAAACTCTCCACAAATATCTTAATAACAAAGTCATGATCCACTTAACTCACAGAGAATTATCAACCAACCCCCCCCCACAGCACTATGGGGTGTTATAGAGCAGTGGTTACCAACCTGAGGGTCCCGACCCCCATCATGGGTCGCCAAAGCTCCATAGGGGATCGTGAAGCCCTCTTGATTTTAATATAATATAAATATATATATAAAATATAATATATAATTTGCTGTGATTGGTGCGTTGAGGGAACGAGGCTCTTGCTGTGAGCTGTTATACAAACCTTTATGTCTTTGATTTACAGCTACGCAGAGTTTTAGCAGCACGTAGAGTGCCTTTAAAAACACTTTGTCTTAATTGAGTGAACATTAGTCAGGTGGCATTAATCAGTCTGCAGGCATCGATTTTAGGAGGGAAGAGAATGAAAAAACAGAAGGAGACAAAGTGTGAGAATAGAGAGCGAGAGACCTGCTTCATCACAGAACATCCGCCGTCCTCCTTTCACCTGAGCTGGTAAACAGATTAGCATCCCGTCCTGAAAACCAACCAGGACCAATCCCATCAGCCCCCACTTCCTGTGCCCGTTACACTTTCAGTCTGTGCTCAGAGTGTTTGATAACAGCGGTTAAAAAGATGAGTTGGGGAAGAGGAGGAGGAGGAGGAGGAGGAGGAGCGTTTTCATCAGATGAATGCTGTTTCAATTTTTCATTTCCACAGGGTGTGAGGGCGCATGGCCATGAAGTACGGAGAGAAGGTGGATAGAGTGTGTGTGTGTGTGTGTGTGTGTGTGTGTGTGCGTAGAAAGAGGAAGAAGTGAAGGAAAACTGACTGAACTGAAACGTAACCTGAATAGTCTATATATAAGAGACATGGTTGGACAAGCAGCATTCCTAAATATATCAAATTCTGTTACCGGGCTTTGTTCAACACTTACTACAATACCCAAGATGCATTGCACAGGCTGCGTCCTGAGATCATGAGACTCAAATGTATTCAAATCAAATGAAGTCCTTTAGCACAGAGCTCCTGTAAACACCGTTCTGAGCCGTGAAAATCAAAACTGAGCAAAGCTCCCTGTAAAAACAGCAGTTTCTGTCTCCAGAGTTGAGTCTCAGGTTGCGTAAAAATCCAACCTTAAACTTCTCCCGAACATCTGTAATCTAATGTAACGCCCAACTCCAACTGTTTTATCTGTGGAGCTGGTTCAGAGAATCAGAACGGGGAGCAGAGATTAGCACAGTGGTGGCCTCGCGGTTAGGGCACCGGCAGACCTTCGTCGCATGTTATTACTGCACTTGTCAGTCACATTGTTTTTTATTCAAATAAGAGAGAGAGAGAGAGGTGGAGGGTGCTGCAATGTACAGCCAGTACAGCATGTGTGGACCAGATAATCAGGAGGACCAGGATTCCACAGAGAGGAGGATCAACAGTCATAAGGTTGGTGTTCGCATCACTTTTTAATATCGTCGCCATCAGGTGACGTCTAGTTAAAGACGAGTTATGGGAGACGTCGGATCCAGCGAGGTTGAACCGTGACGATGATTTGAAGTCAGGATATCTCACAGAGATCTCTATTTTGATTTTCACCTTTCAGGAAGTGCAATACTAAATCACAGGAGTGGCCCGAGTTTTTTTAGGTAAACATGTTAGCAAACAGTCTCCTAATTAGCAACATTAGCATTCATTTTGAGTTGTTTGTCTGTCACCGTCAGTGCCTGTACCCATATGTGTCTTGGATATAGTTATATTTATACGCATATCTTGGTAATATATCCCACTTCAAATGTCTTTTCACACATTTCCAGTTTGCACACAAATATAATATTGCATATATGCTAAAGTAAAACCAACTGAAAATATATCTGTTGGCCTACAGATTCAATTGGATAATGAGAAGGAATAAAAAAAAGGCAAGTCCATGATGTCTGGACCAGACTGCATGATGCAGTCACTACAAATGTCACCTTGAAGTGTTATAATTTGAGTATAACTGAAGTGCTTGGTGAATTGAACTCTAATTAAACATCTCCTGACAGATGTATCTGTCTCTTCAGCTGCTGAAGGCTCCCATATGTTCACCAGCTAGTCTCGGACTCGCTGCATGTCTAGAAACGATGATGATGAGAGCTCTGAGAGGGAACTACAACAGTATAATTGCGGGCTGTAAAACCAAAACAATGAGCTAATATGCTAAACGCTCCTCTAGGACTGATAGACATGTAGTAGATATAATTCGTCTTTTCCTCTTCCAGATATGTCAACAAACTCTTCCAATGACTCCCTTCTTCGTCCTAACCTTTCCCCCATCAAGTCCTCCTTGTATTGCCTTACCATCATACCAAGCTCCTTCCTCTACGCCGCGTACTTGCTCACAAACATCATTCTCATGCTCCCTCTCTGCATCCTCATCCTCTACCTGAGTCTCCAACGATGGCGGCGACAGCGCTCCACCTCCACAGCAGCAATGACGAGTCACTCAGACAGCTTCACCTACCACTTGGTCGCCATAGATCTGTTTGGTGTCTTCGGGTACATCCTCTGCTGTTGTGGCATCTTTGGGCATCGTATCGGCATATTATCTGTGGGGTACTGGCTTTGGTCCTTCGTCTGGTACGGAGAGACGTTCTTTTACACCCTGACCTGTATGGAGCACTACCTGGCCGCCGTTCATCCCGTCACCTACCTGAGCCTGAGAAGAGAGAGAGGCATCAGGATCAGAAACATCATCATTGGGTGCATTTGGCTGCTTTGCTTGGGAGCACCGCATCTGGGGACTTTAGAAAAAGTCTCCTTAATCTTTGATTTCAGCCTCATTATTCTCTCCTTGACCACCATCTCCTTCTGCAGCCTTTCTGTTCTCTGCGTTCTGATTCATCCAGGGCCGGGGGAACAGGGCGGGGACAAGGAGAGGGTTGACCAATCAAAGCAGAGGTCTTTCTACACCATCGTGGCCATACTGGGAGCGCTGTTGTTGAGGTGTGTTTGGAGTCTGACTTGGTCTGTTATTACTGCATTGAGAGGAAAGAAAGATTGTGAGACAATGGCGCTTGGAGTCTGGTTCAATCTCCCCGGCAGTCTGGTGTTACCTCTGCTGTTTCTGCACAGAGTGGGAAAACTACCGTGCTGCAAGAACATTAAATTAAATCACTTCAGACGCAACAAAAACTAAATATAGAGAATAATAATAAAATACACTGACAGACAGAGTCTAAACCAAACCGCTCTGGTTTTACAGTAAATGTAATCAAAACAAAGCTAAAGAAGCTTAAAGGCTGAGCAGAGCTGCAGAGTTGGCTGATAATACTGTCACATTAAGGAGAGTCATTTTAATCACTAGTAATATACAATTAGTTAATGGATCCTCTGTGAGTGCTAATTTGCACTAAATACAAAATGAATTGTAATTAATGTTGCAGGTATTTGGTGAAAAGTGATTTTTTTGACCTGATGATGGTTTTAGATGTAAAGTCAGAGGATCTCCAAAGTTATTTCAATTCATCCTGAAGGGAACATGAACGTCTGAACCAAATTTCATGACAATTAATACAATAGTTGTCAAAACACTTCCCGCTCTGGGTGCCTTGATGAATTAGTCTGCTAACATCTGTCCAGCTCCCTGCAACACTTACATATCTATAAACTGAATTTGTGTCTTGTTATGTCGTTTCATAATTGTAGATAATCAAATGCGATTTTAAATCTTTACATATATTCAAAATAAGTGTGTTTTTGTTTTTCCTTCTGGTTACTAAACATGTTATTGTCTCTTTTATTAGTTCAAGTTGCTGTTTATCCTCAGCATCCGTTTTCTGTGAAGAAACATGTTACTTTTGCATCATTGAATAATCATGATTAAACAACTTTGAAATGGTGGTTTGAATTGTTTTATTTAAATAAATGTACATTTCATTTAAACATCTGTTTAAACAACACCCGGCGAAACACAAGCAGTAAGAGAGATTCCAGATGTCATAGTTTTACGGTCTGTTGTTGTTTGAATTCCTCTTTGTATATTGAAGAACAGCTACTTTACATGGTGCATTAAGTGATGAGATGATGCAAATGAGATCATACTGATGTGTTCCACAGGTTAAGTGTTATTTGTCGGAGCAATGGGCCATAAAAACAGTTAAACAGAGGTTTTACATGCAAATAACCGACAACAAAAACAGCTCTTAATCGTGAGCAACACTTTCTTTTTTACATCATTTTTAATGGTCATTTAAAAGGCGATGACAGCAAACAAGGGGAGAGAAAGATGGGGAATAACATGCCATCTCTGGTCCTCATTCTGATTCAGAGTTGTGTTTAAAACACAGCAGTTTTCCCGCTCTGTGCAGAAACAGCAGCGGCAGCACGTAGCTGCTGGGCAGACAGAACCAGATCCCTGATATCTGCGCCACACAGCTGCCACTGTGGCTCAACACAGACGAGTACGCCAGAGACAAGCAAACCAGGTTCCCCCCAAACCTCAACAACAGCACCGCCATGATGGCCGTGATGGTGATGAACGCCCTTTGCTTCGTTTTGTCAGTCTTTCCCCTTTTCCCGCCTTCTTCCCCCGGCCCTGGACGAATCAGGACGCGGAGAACAGAGAGGCTGCAGAAAGAGATGACGATTAAAGACACCACCAAATTGCAGAAAAACAGGATCCTGGTGAAATTTGGGCGGATTAGTAATCTCAAAGTAATCAACCCAGAGCATAATAACCAGACACACCCGATGCTGATGTTTCTGATCACGACCCCGCCTGTCTTACTCAGGCTCAGGTAGGTGACGGGGTGAACGACAGCCAAGTAGCGCTCGACACAGGTGAGGACGTGAAAGAACATTTTCATACACGAGATGATGGCAAACATGTTACAGCCCGCTCCCGTCATCTCCGGGTGATCGGTGAAGGTGCCGCAGCAGCACACAATGGACCCACAAATGCCAATCATCTCCATGGCGACGATGTGGTAGGTGAAGACGTCGATGGGATTCATCGTCACGCTGGAGCGCTGTTTCCGCCAACGCCGGTAACCAAAGGAGAGGGTGAAGACGGAGAGAGGGAGGAGGAGAAGGATGTTGGTCACGGTGAAGGCGGTGAAGATGGAGGAGCCGGGCGTGGAGGAGAAGCAGTTGTGGGAGGAGTGGTGAGGAAGGATGAGGGAGACATTTGGGGAGGAAGAGGTGTTGACGTACATTTCCATGGGGGGGCCTGGAGGGAAGGGGGTGCCCAGAGAGGAAGAGACATAATCATGAAAACAGTTGTATAAACTTTACATTCTCATTTAAAAGAAGATAATGAAATAATAGCACATCAGCGTGGAGGAAGTTTGGAGTTTATAAAGGCCTGTTTCTAATAAAAACTCAAATAAAAGCCTGGTCTTATAATAAAGGCCCCCGGCCACTATTTGAGGATTTACACTTTGTGCTATAAGTCATATAGTTAGCTGACTTGCTGCATCAGTGCTACAGAAATAGCAACTACTACTACCAACATTATTTCTAGGTATACTACATCTTTAAATAGCCAACAACTATTTTTCAAAACACTTTTTTTGGTCTGATGAAGCAAAAGTTATCAGCAATTGTTCTGGTTAATAAGACTTCAAGTGTGTCCACACCAGAACTGAACTTCCTGGAAAGTAAATTAATAAACGTTAATGACTAAAAAGGTTATGATATCATTAAAGGATGCCAACCTTGTCAGGAGTATTTGTCTCTGGTCTTCCTCTCTGTGTGTCTTCAGAATCACTGACTGCTGAACACTGGCATCTTAATATACAAATATTAAGTGTGTGTGTGCATACATGTATGAGTATCATGACGTTCGTGTGTAAAAGACAGGTGGGAGCAGGACTGTGGGCCTTTTGCATGTTGAAAAACGAATGCGGTATTTATTTTGTCAGCATTTAGAATGCAAATCTTCTTCCAGGCCATGCAAAAAGACACGCGAATAGTATTTAAAAAGATTAAAGCAAGCGGAAACAGTAGAATAAGTGACAAACAGAAAAGAATTTTCTGGAAGTTTGTTCCAGATATGTGAAGCATAAAAACCGAATGCTGCTTTTATGTTTAGTTTTGTCCCTGGGGACAGGAAGCAGACCCGTCCCAGACCCTCGGAGAAGTCTGGACAGTTCATAACGTGGCAGCCGGAATACATGGAAATACAATGGTATATATAACAGTAGCATTTTAAAATAGATTCTGTAAAGACACCATAACACCAGGACAAATTCCTTGCATGTGAAAACCTACTTAGCAATAAACCTGATTCTGATTCAGAGGTTCTGAGCGTTACAGTCGTCGAACCCGCGAAAGATGAAGTTTTCTAAATCCCACTGAGACACAAGTCCTTTAACTCTTGATAGTGATTCAGGTCCATGACTATAACAAAGCTTTCTGGCCTGGTTTGTGGTCTTTAACGTTAGTGACCGAAGCTGATCATTCCAGTTTTGTCTTTTATCTAAAATCTTGGCACGACCAATCATTGATTTGTTTGATGCTCTTTCACAGGACTTTAATGGGACCATAGTTACCTGGTGATATCATAACATGAATCTGAGCGTCGTCTGCATAATCATGGTTAGCAATGTTGTTGTTTTCTTTAATCTGTGCTCCTAGTGGGAGCATGTAGATGTTGAACAAAAGAGGCCCGAGAATGGAGCCTTGGGGGACTCCAAATGTCAGTTTTTTACATGCTCAGATATTTAATTACCAATCAACACAAAGGTGTCCCTGTCCTTTAAATAGGATTCAAACCAGTTTAGCTCCGTGCCAGTTTTCCAGTCTGTCCAGTAATATGCTGTGGTCATTCGTGTTGAGTGCAGCACTGAGATCTAATAATACTACGAAACATTTCCACTCTCTGGTCATTCAGTCATTCAGCACCTGAACAAGAACAATCTGGGAAAACAGGGTGGTTTGTAATACAGCGTCTTTTACCAATAGATGATTCTGTCTCCAACAAACTGAACACATTTTATTTTATAGAGTTCTGTGACAGCAGACCTTTACAGTTTTTGTTCAGCAAAACATTTCCATAACTTTATAATAATTATATCTGACAGTCAAATGTGCACTAAATCAGACGCTTATTCAAATCAGCTCAGCACACCTGTGTACACTGTGTGCAAAATGGAACCCATTAAAGCAAAACATTATTCATTTTTGTATTTTTACAGCCAAACATTATTCACACACACGACAAATTCTAGTTGAGTAAAGTTTCCAAAGTCATCAGTTATGATGGGAGACAGGGTTTGAAATGGACCAGTTCATGGAGCCACATCATTGTATATGCCATTATACTAGATCTTGACTGATTAGTGCACATATAAACCGACATCAATGCAGACGTGGAAAGTAACTTTAAGTCTCAAGGACTGCACTTAAGTACAGTTTTGAGGTACTTGTACTTTACTTGAGAATTTCCATTTTATACTACTTCATACTTCCACTCCACTACATCTCAGAGGGAAACACAGTTTTACTCCACTGTGTTCATCTCTAACTAAAGTTACAATACTTTTACAAATAAAATCAGTTTATAAGATAAATGCATTGTTAAAGATTAAACTGGAGGATCACATGTTCCAGTATAAGTAATGTTCCTGCCTTTCTATCACATTTCTGACAGTGAATAAATGTCTGTTAACTATGGTTAACTATTCTCTCCGTCTTTCCATTAAAGTGGATTCAAATGAGCTGGTGCTTATTCAAATCCAACAGAGTCATTAAGACCAGAACACGTATCTGTCCGTCTCACCGTGTCCCTTGTTATTTTCATACCTGAACAAAATGTAAATCAGACTAATGTCACAGTCAAAATCTGTAATTTTGTTATCCTTCTCCCATGGTTTGTTTTATTTACTTATACTGATTTGTGTACATTTTGTATTAATATTTTGGTGAGTCTTTATGAACCCATTTAGGTTTTTTAATCTCGCCAGCACAAACACATTTAATCAATGAATGTACTTTATTTTTGTTTGGGCTTAAGGACTTCTTGGTTTGATCATTTACCCATCACAGGAACTGTGCTGTACTCATTATATCCTCCTTAGGATATAATCCTGTGTGACATGACGTCATTTAGTCTCACGTCTTAAATTTATGGGTCATTACTTTTGTTTTTTACTGACAAGGAAAATAAGAAAATCTGTAACAATCAGATAAATGTGCAGCTCAAAGATTCTGTAGTTTTTCGTCTTTCTCTTGACTTTCTATCACGTGACATACTGTATGTTCATGCTGTTTGTAAGACGACCGTCTTTAACTGTAAACTTGCAGCAAGAGAACTTAACGTTTGGATTTGTAATTTTGTAATTCACAATAATGAAGTGAAACAAGGATAAATCACTACTTTACAACACCCTCCTGTAACTCCTCTACTCTGACGCTCGTCCTGAGTCAGTGTTGTACTTAAAACATGGCAGTTTTGCCGCTCGGTGGAGAAACAGCAGCGGCAGAACATAACTGCTGGGCAGAGCAGACCAGATCCCAAACACCAGCACCAGACATCTGTCATTGTAGCTCACTGCTGCTGACCTCCGAGCCTGAACAGCAGAGCTCCAGTTATGGCCACGATGGTGTGGAACGCCCTCCTCTTCAACTGGCCCCCCCTGTCTCTGTCCCCGCCCCCTTCCCCTGGCCCTGGACGAATCAGAGCGCAGAGAACCGAGAGACTGCAGAAGGAGGTGACGACAACGGAGAAGACCAAGAGGACGGCGAATGGGATGGTGGGGAAGTCAGGGCTGTACACAGCTGTTACCCCCACCCATCCAAACGACGTAACCCAAACACAACCGATGCTGATATTTCTCATTCTGCCCCCGCCCGTCCTTCTCAAACCCAGGTAGAGGATCGGATGAATGACAGCCAGGTAGCGCTCCACACAGGTGAGGATGTAAAAGAACATCTGTCCAGGTGTGATTATGGCGAAAACGTAGACCCCCACCAGCTTCACCTGTGATGCGTTAGTGTGGGTGCCGGAGCAGTAGAACCAGGACCCCAACACGCCGATGATCTCCATGACAACGATGTTGTAGGTGAAGACGTCTGAGTTGAGAGGCGCAGCGCTGTTTGCGCCACCGTCGATGACCCAGGTGGAGGATGAAGATGCAGAGAGGGAGGAGGAAGAGGACGTAGGAGCAGGATAAAGCGGTGAAGACGTGAGAGACGAGTGAAAACTCAAGGCACTGGTAGATGGGATGGGAGGAGTTTAATGAGGAGGGGGGAGGAGGTTGGAGGGAGGGACTGGAGGAGTCTGAGGAGGCGCAAACTGGAGGAAGAGGAAGACGAAGAAAAAGAATGACAAAAGTTAGACTGAGAAAAAGCCTTGCAGTGACCCTTTAAAACAAAACAGTGTCTACTTGCTACCCCTCCTCATCAGGCAGCTGTGATTTTGTGGTTTGTCAGACCAACTTTTCACGTTCATGATCTAATGTCTCTTGAATATAAGGCATTAGTGACTAAACAGGCTGATGTTTATTAAAGACTCACCTTTCCAGGAGTTTTTGATTCTGATCTTCTTTCCCCCGCGAGTCTGTGGACTGAATATCGGCTCCAGATAAATCAATATGTCTTTATGTGTATGTGAACGAGAGATGAGAGCAGGCAATGTGAGCTTTTTGCATTTTTATACATGATACATTAATCTGTTAGGCAATTTTCTTTCCAGATTAATACACTGAACTGAACACAGATCAGCTGCACGACTGTAGCACTGGAAGAGATTCAACCTGCTAACCAGAAATATAACATCCAGTTTAAACAAAGATCCTGTGGACACCCACAACAAACGCATGAACACATTTCAAGAGCCAAAAATTAAACCACTGACCAAATAAAACTTAGTTAGTTGTACTTTTTAATGTTAGCACCTTTTTTGAAGCTATGGTTCAACTTTTACAAAATGTTTGACAGCATATTGGATGAAAAACACCTACGAAGTTTGATACACACTTGAGTCATAGACCCCAGAACACCTGTCTCTGATATACAGGGTCCATGCAGTGGTCCTCCTTTTGCAATGACATTGTACGTTAGCTAAACCTGCACCCCTGAACAGTGGTTGTCCAATGGATTTCTAACTTTGTCAGAGTTTAGAGGCTGGAATCGTTAGCATGTTTGTGCACCTATAACACAAAGTCTCTTCAAAAGCCAAGAAGCACATCATTAACTAACTGGTTTAGTTTGTAGGTGGTATGTGGCAGCCGGTCCTGGATGCTATCAGAGTTTATGCTAATGATAAAATCTGTCCTGATCTTGGATACGGGGAAGTTTACACTCCAGCCACCCCAGCTAATGCTATCTGAGATAGCCTTCTGTTTGACAAACTCATCCTAAAAGCCTTTTGTCTTGTAAAGTTAAAAAACGAAAGACACTGTTTTAAAATGTGAACAAGCTAAGCAGCCAAACAGGGATATGTTAGAACAAAAGAACTACTTCATACTATAATACCAGGGCTAACTAGTACTACACTGCAATACAACAACAAAGTAGTTGTGTGGATTTCAGCTGGGACCTGCAGCTTTAGCTTCAGACTTTTAGCATGTTAACTTGTAGGCTTATGTAGCCATCAAGTGCTTATTTAAGACCCCCTTTTACAAGATAATAACAATTCATGGAGCTAACGTTAACGTTAGCTAGGCCCTGTGTCCACCAAAGCATTTTTCCCAGCTGAAAACGTGCAGCTCAACGCAGAATAGACGTAAATACGCAGCGCTCCCATTGCAATTAAACAATTAAAAGAATACGCTGGCCACAGGAAGTGATGTTTTGGTGGATACAGGGCCTTAGCTAATTGAATCAGTCACCGGCTAGAAATGAGAAGCTGCTTTGGTCTACTTCTGTCTGACATTAAGGATCCATTGTTTTCAAATGCCCGATCCTTTATCTATGACTAATTGAAATATCAAATCAAAATACAACTTCCTAGATTATTAACAAGTAGCTTTATTGGCTCCTCCTAATAATGTCTCTCAGTTCTCGGAGACTACACTAATAGTACTCTAATCTAAGCTGATCCCGGTCCGGACTCGGTGTTGTTCTTACAGCACGGTAGTTTTCCTGCTCTGTGCAGAAAGAGCAGAGGTGTCAACAGACTGCTGGGCAGGTTGAACCAGACCACAGACAACCACACACCACACCTTTCAGTCTCCGTCAGCTGTGGTGAGGCACACACAGCAGTGGTAAGCATACACCCCCCAAACCTCAACAACAGCACCCCCTGTATTACCAGGATGGTGTAGAACGCCCTCAGTTTCGATGGGTCAACCTTTCTGCCCCCGCCCCCTTCCCCCGGCCCTGGACGAATCAGAACACAGAGAACAGAAAGGCTGCAGAAAGAGCTGACAAGTATCATGAAGGCTGACAAACAAATGGGGATGATGCCGAAGGAAAGCTGGTCTCCGGTGGCCATGACACCTATCCCTGCAAAGCACAGCAGCCAAGCACAGCAAATGGTGATATTTCTGATTCTGATCCCCTTCGCCTTCCTCAGGCCCAGGTAGGTGATGGGGTGAACGACGGCCAGGTAGCGCTCCACACAGGTCAGGATGTTAAAGAACATCTGTCCAGAGAAGTTGATGAAGAAAAGGTAAACACCCGGCCCAATCATTTGTGAGAGATCAGTGTGGACTACGCAAAAGAAGAAGATGGACCCTAAAACACTCAGCAGCTCTATGACGACCATGTGGTAGGTGAAGAGGTCGGAGTGGCTCATTGTCGCGCAGGAGCGCTGTTGGCGCCATCGTTGGTGACCCAGGTAGAGGACGAGGATGAAGAGAGGGAGGAGGACGAGGATGCTGGTGATGGTGAAGGCGGTGATGGTGAAAGCACCAACCGTGGACTTGAAGCAGTAGTACAGGTCATAATGTGTGTTTGAGGAGGAAGAGAGGGAAGGAGGAGGAAGAGAGGCGTTCAAGGAGGAAGAGGAGTTGACTGACATAACTGTGGACAAGGGACAGAGACAGAGACAGAGACAGAGACAGAGTGGAAAACAAAATCAACAAGATGACCAGCTCTGTGAGGCTGCACTTGAGCTAAACGCTAACGCTAACATGCTCACAACCTGACCTGATTTACATTTCATGGAAATATCCACCAAATAGTTGTTGATGTATTTCACTCTGGATCAAAGCTGTGGACCGACAGTACGAGCTGCCAGCGTGGCTGAAAGTACACAACCCTTCAACCCTGTCCCCAAGAACATTACATGTTATATAGTTTTCACAATTCATTTGTGGTGACGAATGTAATTTCTGCCTAGATCAGGTGCACAATATGTTGAGACATTCATTTACATTTCCTCATTATGTTAATAGAGAATTAATTCTCGCGACATCACGTTTCCTCCAAAACATATTTGCTGTTTCACATTAGCAGCATATGAGCGTAATTCTAAAAAACTTTTCTGTGCCTCCAGCTGCATCTGACAGTGAAATACTCACATTAACACGTCAGGTAAGATAACGTAAGGTGGTTTTATTGATGAAAAGTGCATTGAAGGTACGTCAAGTTTCTCCGGTGTCATTAAAAACATTAAAAACACAACATCTTATCTAGTCTTGAATAAGATCTTTATCTCTAAAAGCCTTTTTAACACCTAACAAGAATAATAATGAAGAATATAAACTTTCAGTTTTTTTTCAAGCTGTATTTTGATCAATAAAAGTGAAAATCAGATTGAATGAAGTTCACCGTCATGGGAAGAGTGTTTAGTAAGCAGCATTATTTTATTAAACACCATTTTATTTAGAAAATGATTCACTCACATCTATAAGATCATGAAAGTACACTCACTCGGTCAGTAGTTTTTAGATTGCGATCTTCTGTCCTCTGAGTGTCTGGACTGTGAACTGATGTGTCGTCCATATAAATATATATATGTTAATCATAGTGTGTGTGTGAGAGAGTGTGTGTGTGTTGAATTGCTTGTGGCTTTTATTTTTTGCATGTTGTATAAGCAGTACAGCCCTCAGTAACTACACATCACTGTAATCTTTTATACATCGACTGCACACAAACACATTTCAGAGTCCTCGTTCTCTACGTTTATCATTTAAAGCCGTACATATATTATTATACTGGATATTGATTGATTAGCACACACGTAAACATTATTGTATGAAGGTAAAACAGTAGTCAGTCTCGCAGTCCAGCTTTTCTGAGGGCAACAAACAGGCAAGTAAATAAACTGACGAGAGAGTAAATAAATAATGAAAGTATCTGCAGTTTTGTTGGCTTTTACATTTTCAGGTGAACTGAAGGATTTCGTGCTCCTGCATGAAAGACGTCTTTACAAAACCAACTGGATTATCTCAACAACCTCGTGTCGCCAATTTGACCTTTTGGAGAAATGAGTTTTTATCAGACACATAAAGCAACAGTTCAGAAACGATTTCCCACAAACAAACCCCCCTGCAGGAAGTCCTAATTCCTTCAAAAGATAAACGTTGTATATTTCTTTGTTCGACAGAAAGATTGATGTTGAGAAATGTCCTTATTCTTAACTATTCGTCACCTCATCTGTCGATTAAAGTCTTTGTTTGACAGGATTCCAATGAGCTGTAGCTTAAAGCCGGTGCTTATTCAAATCAAACAGCTTCATGAGGACCAGAACACCTGTGTGTCTGTCTGAGTGTGTCACTTGTGATCTTAATACCTAAACAAACTGTAAACCAGACTTTAGTCCAGTCTTCAACTCTTACATTTGGGTGTCATTTGGGCCGATTTTGATGTCTCACTTTGTGTTTGACTGCAGTTTGTCGCCTTGATTGTTGTTAATTTTGCTAATTTTGACCTTTTTCGTTAAAGTAATTATCTATCATTGGTTGTTCAAAGACAAAAACAACACACCTCAGGCATTCATATTAGATCAAACCTTATTACACTGTGATTATCAAGATTAGTGTCCTGTATTTGGAGGGTTTTGGTGATCTTTTCCTAAACCTGCCTAAAGGCTTGTTAGGGTTGTTGGCTACGGACACCTGGGTGCTTGTCGTTTTTAAGGCAGATGCTATTTGCACCCCGGTGCCCGGAGCCAACAGTAATATACACACCCCAGGTGCAAATAGCACTGTTGGATATGGACACATCTTTGGATGCGTGAGCAAACGTTTCAGAATGAGGACGTATTGGTTTAATCATTCATTCATCACTTAGCCCAGTACAGACTGTCCTGGGTCCCTGCTGGGTCCCATCTCCCCATAGTTACTACCCAGTGAGGTCTGGATATGATGAATGTAACCCTAACCCATAATACCACTCGCATGCCAAATGAAATAATATGTGGCCTGCTGGACTGTGATATACAATGTGAGAAAGCCCAGAGGTAAAAGGGGAAGAGGACAATCTATTCAACTGTAATGTGAGTTTAATCGAATCAAATTTAAGATGCTCTAAGCTGATCCCGGTCCGGACTCGTGTTGTTCTTACAGCACGGTAGTTTTCCTGCTCTGTGCAGAAAGAGCAGAGGTGTCAACAGACTGCTGGGCAGGTTGAACCAGACCACAGACAACCACACAGCACACCTCACTGCGTGCGTATGTGGTGAGGCATACACAGCAGTGGCAAGTATACACCCCCCAAACCTCAACAACAGCACCCCCTGTATGACCAGGATGGTGTAGAACGCCCTCAGCTTCAATGGGTCAACCTTTATGCCCCCGCCCCCTTCCCCCGGCCCTGGACGAATCAGAACACAGAGAACAGAAAGGCTGCAGAAAGAGCTGACAAGTATCATGAAGGCTGACAAACAAATGGAGATGATGCTGAAGGAAAGCTGGTCTCCGGTGGTCATGACACCTATCCCTGCAAGGCACAGCAGCCAAGCACAGCAAATGGTGATATTTCTGATTCTGATCCCCTTCGCCTTCCTCAGGCCCAGGTAGGTGATGGGGTGAACGACGGCCAGGTAGCGCTCCACACAGGTCAGGATGTTAAAGAACATCTGTCCAGAGAAGTTGATGAAGAAAAGGTAAACACCCGGCCCCATCATTTGTGAGAGATCAGTGTGGACTACGCAAAAGAAGAAGATGGACCCTAAAACACTCAGCAGCTCTATGACGACCATGTGGTAGGTGAAGAGGTCGGAGTGGCTCATTGTCGCGCAGGAGCGCTGTTGGCGCCATCGTTGGTGACCCAGGTAGAGGACGAGGATGAAGAGAGGGAGGAGGACGAGGATGCTGGTGATGGTGAAGGCGGTGATGGTGAAAGCACCAACCGTGGACTTGAAGCAGTAGTACAGGTCATAATGTGTGTTTGAGGAGGAAGAGAGGGAAGGAGGAGGAAGAGAGGCGTTCAAGGAGGAAGAGGAGTTGACTGACATAACTGTGGACAAGGGACAGAGACAGAGACAGAGACAGAGTGGAAAAACAAAATCAACAAGAGGAAATAATGAAATTGTGAAAAACGTGACTGTACTTAGGCATAGTGGTGCTTTGAGCTAAATGCTAATGCTAATGCTAACATTTACCATGGTCACCATCTTCATGTTAGCATGCAAATGTTTGCTAATTAGCACTAAACAATGTCATTAGTTTTTGCATAAACCAAAATATTACATGAAATTCAAACTTTTGACCTGATTTGCATTTCATGGAAATATCCATCCAATAGTTAAATTAATTGTTAATAAACTGACTTTTTCTGGATTAAACCAAGACTATGATCCTTCCTGAACCTCAGCCACATGCTACCAGTGCCTGAACATGAGCATAGAATAGCTGAATATTTACTACGAGCGGATATCGTGTTTCAGAATAAATTAAATATGCTGATATGTAAAGTATCAACATGTCATTTACATTTTCTCATTATGTTAATAGAGAATTAATTCAGGCAACATTACGTTTCCTCCAGAACCTATTTGCTGTTTCAGATGAAGGTAATTTCTATGGCACAGGGTGTCACAGCATATTTCACAATAAAATAACATTAACAAATCAGGTACATCATGTAAAATAACATCTGGCAGTTTTATTGATTTGAAAAAAAGAACATTGTGAAAAACCCTTAAAAACACATTTTATGTAATATTCATTTGTCTGGTCAAGATTTATTTTAAACAATTAAATGAGTGTTTAGTAGCCAGCATTGTTTTATTATGTGTCATTTTGATATGTAAGATGACAAAAATCCATCGTAATATTAAAATGGACTCACCGTGTGAGAAGTTTTTAGATTCTGATCTTTCTGATCTTCTGGAGTCCCGAGTGTCCCGACTGAGAACTGGTGTGTTGTCCATATATACGCATGTTAATCGCTGTGTGTGTGTGTGTGTGTGTGTGTGTGTGTGTGTGTGTGTGTGGTTTTTTTGCATGTTGTATAATCAGTAAACATCAACTTTGCATTGCTTCATCTGTCTCAAAGACACTTCAACGCTTGAACTTTAAGCCCCCAATAAGAACACACAGTCATTTATTCCCTCATTTAAAGCCGTACATGCGTTATTAGACTGGAGATTGGTTGATTAGTGCACATATAAACATTATAGGAGAAAAGAAAATGGTTTATTTATTGTGTTAATTAATCACATATTGCCTGCTGGGCTGAGACATGTAGTGACGAAGCTCACAGAGAGGACACGTTTGGGTTCAAGAGAATAATATAAGAACTACAAAAGATTTCTAATCTATTCAACTGTAGCCTTATATATCAAACTCAAGATGCTCTACTCTGATCCTGGACCTGATTCAGTGTTGTCCTTGCAGCCTGGTAGTTTTCCTGCTCTGTGTAGAAACAGCAGAGGTAACACCAGACTGCTGGGGAGGCAGAACCAGACTCCCGAGACCAGGACCTCACACCGGACACGCTCACTCGCCGCCGAGAAGGCGTGAATCGCAAGGACAAGCAGATGTCCCCCAAACCTCAGCAGCAGAGCTCCCATTATGGCCATGACGGTGTGAAAGACCCTCATCTTTGACTGGTCGACCCTGTCCCTTCCCCGTTCCCCCGGCCCTGGACGAATCAGAGCGCGGAGGACAGAAAGGCTGCAGAAAGAGACGACAGCTATGGAGAGAGCCAAGAGACAAACGCCGGGGATGGCGCTGTAATTCGAAACCAGACTAAACGATCCAAAAAAAAGCAGCCAAACGCACCCGAGGGTGACGTTTCTGATTCTGACCCCGCCCCTCTTCTTCAGGCCCAGGTAGGTGATTGGATGAACGACGGCCAGGTGGCGTTCCACACAGGTGAGGATGTGAAAGAAGATCTGTCCGTATGAGGTGGCCGTGAAAAGGTACAAACCCACCACCGTCAACCACGGCGCATCAACGCAGGCGCCACAAGAGTAGAAACCGCACCCAAAGATGCCGATCATCTCCATGGCAACCATGTGGTAGGTGAAAATGTCCGAGTGGCTCGTTGCTGCTGCCCTGGGAGCCGAGCGCCGTTTCTGCCACCGTTGGAGACCCAGGTAGAGGACGAGGATGCAGACGGGGAGGAGGAGGAGGATGTTGGTGACGGAGAAGGAGGTGAAGATGTAAAAGGTGGATCTTTGGTTGAAGCAGACGCCTGAGGCAGGATGGAGGGAGGAATTAGAGGAGGGTGAGGAGTTGGAGGACATGACTGTTTGCGTGAGGAGGAGGAGGAGGAGGAGGAGAGGAAGAGGGAGGAGACAAAAGGACAAAATGAGATGATATAATAATCTGAGAAATGCGTTAATCAAAGAAACAATAACAGACACTCACCGTCAGCTGTGCTTCTTCTTCTGTCTGCTGAGCTCTGACACTTCCTGTCTCTCTCTGTTCGGACTGCAGACAGTCGGTTCTTTACATGTCACAAAGCCATTAAAGTATCTCATTTATTGATCATTTATGCTGTAAATCTCAGTAGGCAAATGTCTCGTTCAGGTTTGGTTAATATGCAAATAAATGAAAAACAGACCATCCAGAAATATTCGCTGTATTTAACACCACGTAGAGACACACACACACACACACAAAAGCCATGAAGATGATCAAGTTTTTTTAATGAAAGCACACTGTCGAAGCGACGACTTTACACCAAATATAACATCTACAAATGCTATCAGGCTTAATTTACACACAAACCGTGAATGTAGGACAACTTCTGCACAATAATGTCCTCCACTTTGGTCCAGACTGAAATATCTCATCAAGTACTGGATGGACTGTCGTGAAATTTGGTACAGATGTTCATGGTTCCCAGGCGACGAATCCTGATGACTTTGGTGATCCTGACATTTGTGGTTTTGAGTGAAATGTCTCAACAGTTATTGGATTGTCAAGACATTTGGCACACACATCAACGCCCCCCCTTTAGGATGAATTGTAATAACTTCAGTGATCTTCTGGCTTCTCGTCAGATCTGTCAAATACAAAATTCAGTTTTGTCCATGCGTTTAGTCGATGTTATATTTCACAGGATAAGTGGAAACATTGACCCAGAACCCAATTTATTTATGGAATAGAACAAAGTGCAGAGTTCTAGTCTGCTAACGATTCCCTCATCTACTCAAATCTCATCTGATGTTTTTCTTTATTCAGTGTTGTGCCTGCAACATGCCAGCGTCCCCCTCCTGTGTAGAAACAGCAGAGGTAACACCATGCTGCTGGGCAGACAGAACCAGAAGGCACTGCTGAGCACCACACAAGCATCTCCGCCCTCCGTCATGATCAACTTGTACAAGACGATGGAAACCAGAAGCGCAGCAAACCTCAACAGCAGCGCTCCTGTTATAGCCGTGATGGTGTAAAACACCCTCTGCTTTGATTGGTCGACCCTCTCTCTGTCCCCGCCCCTTTCGCCCGGCGACGGACGAGTGAGAGCGCGGAGGACGGAGAGGCAGCAGAAGGAGCTGACAAACAAGGAAAAGACGAGGATGGAGAAAAGCGGGACAACCGGGATTTGTGGGAAGTACGCATGCGTTACACCCATCCATCCAACACATATCAGCCAAACACACCCGATGTTGATGTTTCTGATCCTGGCCCCGCCCTCCCTCCTCAGGCCCAGGTAGGTGATGGGGTGGACCACAGCCAGGTAGCGCTCCATGCAGGTCAGGCACTGAAAGAGATTCTGTCCAGGTAGGATTATGGAGAAAGCATAAAACCCAAACGTCATTAACGGTAGATTGCTCATATAGTTTCCACAGCAGAAGAAGACCGATGCCATATGGGAGAAAATCTCCATGGCGACGATGTGGTAGGTGAAGAGGTCGGCGTGACTTGACGCTGTCGTCGTGGAAGTGGCTTGCTGCCGCCTCCATCTTTGGAATCCCACGTAGAGGACAAGGGTGGAGACAGGGAGGAGGACGAGGATGTTGGTGGCGGCAAAGGCAGAGAAGATGAGGAAGCCAGCTGTGGAGTTTGTGCAAGTTAAGGTAGAAAGGTTTGATGGATGGGAGGCACCGAGGGAGGACCAGGACTTGACGGACATGTTTGATCGCTGAAGGCCTCTGAAGGAAGAAGAGAAACGAGAGAAAGAGACAGAATGATCTTTTTGTCTGTGTTTATAGATTTCTGGCGACAGATTTCAAACCTGCGATGTTTAGTCCGTTTGTTTTTACCTCCACGATACGATTCGTTTGGGAGAGATCCCTTTCGAGAGCGCGATCTCGATCTGGTCACAAAAGCGAAGGAATCGAGGTCTAACCTTGACTAGCAACAACATGCTTTGACTCCTTGATGTTGGCGCAGACGTGTGAAAAGAAACTGAACCAACAGGTTTACCAACACATGACTACATTGACTCAGACCAGAGCAAATGGCTTTGAAAATGCCCTTAAAGACAGCCCCCCCCTCCCCCCCAGAAGAAACCCAAAAATGACATATGCTCACCTTCAAGTGACAAAGCTCTTTAGCAGCCACGAGAATTATGACTCTTTCAAACAGTGTGACGTTTGTTGGAACATCAGACTTTTACACAGGTTCAAAATCAAACGACGCATCCTGCATATATGTAAGATACTGAATTACTCCATAATTATAAAAAATCATAATTAGCTTCATAAACAGTTTCATAGGACGTATTAATCACAGTATCAGACTTTTTAAATTCTCAAACTAACGTATAGTTTTGGTGATTCATTGTATTTAGGTGCATTAAACGAGACCAACCTTGACTGCAGTACTTGCTTCAGGTTTTCCTTCCCCGGCTCCCCGCACACAGCTGGGCTGCTGTTCACAGGCGTCCGTCAGAGGAGACATGAACGTATGGTCTGAGGGTTGAGGACGTATTTGTGTGACAAGTCAAAACGAACAGGACAAATGGCTTCATTGCACGTCACAAAGCCAGTGATCGTCGTCATGCTTCTTTAGTTTCCTCGTGCTGTAGGGAAATTTTCTCTCCGTGTGTTGTTCCGACGTGTTCACAGAGACGGAGAGTGTAAAGTAACACTGCGGTTTAGAGGCAGGGTCACCGGGTCCAACGTACCAGCCAACAAGTGCAGCTGAGTGGAGTCAACAGTGTCTGCAACCTTATTTGAGACATTCATTCTATAATTTCACACTATTATTCTGGTTCCAAGCTTGTCACCTGCCAGAATATTGACAAACCTTAAAGTCGATGTTACGAGTTTTGTACCTATACGCCTGTATCTGTCCCACAAATACAATTATTTGTAGGTGATGGTGTTTAAGAGTTTGTCATTTCCTGGAAATGGTAAAAAAAAAAAATACTAATTTTGCGTCCATTGAAACACTTTCTCCAACTTTTATGACGCCGCCGGACCGGAGTGGTTCTCCGTGGACCGGGCCTCACTGATCCCTGTTCAGAAACACATCTTTATGTGAACTTTATTCATTGATTTTGGCTGAAACTGGGTCATCTCGTCACGCCCTCTTCCTCTGCGAAGGTTTAATGGCATGTGACGCCACCAGCTGTGTCTCGATGCACCAACTCCTAATATTTGCATAACTGTAGTGGATGGAAATGTGCGTTAACTTGCATGTTTGTTTGTTTTTTGCAGATTTTCTGGATGGACTGAGATTATCAAATCAAACCTATTGCTTTGTGCTGTAACTTCTTATGCGATCTTCTCCTGTTCTTATTGTGATGTTGTCTCACAGCATATTCTAAACCCACCTGTCTTATTCATGATGGTGTCCTGACTCAGTGTCTGTCCTTCTCCTTTCCCCTTGTCTCATTGTTTTCACGTTGTCATGTAACACATTGTTGTCATTAAAAAGGCAGATTATTGTCGTTTTAACAAAAGAAAACCTGAACTTGTGCCTCGCAGTTATGAGCGAAAAACATATAAATGTTAATTAATCTCTGAAATCATTGAAGAAAAGTAACGTGATAATTAATATTGATACTAAGCAAACTTATTGTCCCTACTATCAAACTTGTAATACTGCAAAAAGGCCACTAGATGTCAGCATTTACCTGAGAGAGTCAGAATCACTCGATTATCATAATTAGTCTCAACTTGATTGTAATTCAGTATTTGTAAAATATCAGTAAAAGCCATTTTTATAATAACCTGGATAATCTCAACATCTTTCCACATCCACATGACATTTGTTTTGTTTTTTTAAACCTTTATTGGTGTTTATCAGATATTTAGGTGCAGGACAATGGAAAAGGTTTTTTATCTTTATATATATTTAATCTGCTTTTTGTTCACATTTGCCTGACAAGGACTTTGTGGGTCGAAGGTAACTGAACAACTGACAGAGTAATAGTGTGTTTCTTATCTGAGGTTGTCTTTAAATACAGAATATGAGACGTGTTAGTCCTTTCTATAAGCTTACACTGATCATGAATTCAGTAAATTCATCAGTAAATTCACATCTAGAAGTATTTTTGTTTTATTTTGAAGCCAAAACATCTTTTTTTTTCTCCAAACATTTTCTGAAGAACAGGCTGTTTCTCATACACATATCCACAGGGGGAGTTTCCTGTTGTACTGAGCAGGAGCAGAAGGGGAGGAGTGAGGAGGAGGAGGAGGAGGAGGAGGAGGAGGAGGAGGAGGAAAAAGTGGGAGGAGAGGAGAGAAGGAATGTCCGAGCCCAGGCACTGTGTTCGGATATCACACGACCAGAGAGAGAGAGAGAGGAGGGAGGAGGGAGGAAGAGCGACTCTGCTGGGAAGTAGAAACCCTCTCAGAAGGAGGTGTGACTCAGCCGTGGTTAGAGGAGCAGCTCCTTCATGCGTGGATGGAAACTGCCGGAGACGTGGATCAATCACCTGAGATGATTGATCACGGCAGAGTTCGGCTCAAAGACTGACTTAAGTTCCTGTCGCACCGCCTGGAGGTCTGATCTGCTGATTTAAAGATCACTGCATCGGTTGGAGGATTTGAGGCCAGATCAGCTGATTTCAGGTCTGATTTGAAGCCTGATCCAGTGATTGAAAAGTCTCACTGATTTGATACCTAATTGACACTTGATTGGTTGATCTTAACTGACTCATTGGAAGTCTGTCAGCTGTGACACCTGATTGGAAGCCTGATCGAGCGGCTGGAAGCTGTGTCGGAGTCTGTTTCGTTGGCGTCGGGATGAGCGGAGCCGGGGAGGTGGTGTGTGAAGGCTGGCTGCGAAAATCACCACCAGAGAAGAAGCTGCGGCGTTATGTGAGTGCTCCACTTCTGCTTTAGAAACTTGACAATAAGTTTTACAAAAACACACACAAAAAAAAGCTCCTTCATGATATCAAAAGAGCTCATTTCTAAAGTAGCTGCATGTCCGTTGTGTGCTTTGGCTTGTTCACATCAATAGTGACAGGCACCTACAGGACACACACACACTCCTGAGTAGGTTTTAATTAAGCCTGAAGGTTAGCTGAGGGTTTCATCACTATTTACACACTGAGTCATTTCCTAAAGTTACAGAGTCATAATCATAAACGAATAAAACATTCAGCAGAACACAGCTGCCTGCTGCTGCGACTGGACCGAAACTCATTTATATATATATTGTAAATCACCATGCAATAAATACACTGAATGTATCTATATAATAATTTAAAGATGTCTTCTGTTTATTTATGTGGAGAACTACAACAGTAGTTTAATACCTGGCAACACTGTTTTTTGCAAATTGGGAGCAGAAGCCGAGCTAACTAAGAGACTTCTGATGAAGAGAACAGCAGTTTGACCTTCAACAAGAGATTTCTGATGCATGCTTTTGTTTTGTAAAAGACAACAACTGACTTTGAGCCAACGCTTCGTCACAGAGAAACGGCTGTTTCTAACTGGCTAACCTGCAAAAATGTTAAGGTGCTTTGCATCATTCAAATCCGGAAGCTGACAGCTGGCCATGTGCCTGGGATGAATACCAGAGACTTGGATACGTTTTGGGTTTTTTTCTTAAATGTTTTGGTAAGAAGTGACTTAAATGTTCATTTTTTTGGGTGAAGTATGGTGGTTAAGTATCTTATTTTGAAATAGTGTATGAAAAGTTGTCATATACTTTAAATCCAATAAATTTGTGAACAATTCAAATCAGCACAAGGCTGTTTGTCCAGCACAGCTCACTTTCCAGTAAAGAAGCAGCTTAGACACACACACACACACACACACACACACACACACACACACACACACACTGCATATCTGGCATGCCATGCCAATGAGTTGAGCTGCAGTAATCTCATCTCCCCTCTCCATATTTTGCCTCAATCTTTCTTTCTTTCTTTCTTTCCAGAGAAAACTTTCCTCTGTTGTCTATTCTAGTATCTCTGACGCTTTCTCTTTCATTCATTTACTTTCTCTTCCTGTTCTCTTGACTGTGTGTGTGTGTGTGTGTGTGTGTGTGTGTGTGTGTGTGGAAAGTGAAGGAGGAATACATGAGGCAGAAGAAAAGTAATTGTTTAGAGAGAAGAAGAAGAAGAAGAAGAAGAAGAAAAGAGATGAAATGATGACTGAAAGAACTTAAACTCTAAAATCGAGGTTTATCTGTTTGAATTATGGGGACTTCATTACCCACAATCCCCGTTAGCTGACATCAGTGGATGAAATGTCATCCCAGCAGGCCAAAGAAGAAGAAGAAGAGGAGAGGGGCTCCAAATGAAGAGCCCATTGTTCAGACTGTGTATACATTCAGCCATGATGGTATATACAGCCCAGTGTGTACACACACACACACACACTGTTTGGCCAGCTGTGTGTCAACTGTCAACACACACACACACACACACACACACTCACACACACACACTCACACGGAGAACCTTATAATGGCTGCAGCAGGCGGAGTGTGTGTTCATGTGTTCATGTTCAGTATTGGCCGAGAGGTTGCGGAGTGTACCTCATCATACACTCCCTGATCTGTGTGTGTGTGTGTGTGTGTGTGTGTGTGTGTGTGTGTGTGTGTGTGTGTGTGTGTTATGTAATAACCTAATCGCTCTCAGCTGCGCCTGGTTGGAGGAGGGGGGCCTCCCTGAAGATTTAGAAGATTTTGAAACACACACATGGACTGGAACAGAACCAAGGAGAACCTTCAGTCCAATAACAAACGTCACACACACACACACACACACACACACACACAAGGTCACACACAGTTTAAGGAACGCTGCACATGTAGAGGTTAGACAGACTGTCGCGTGTCCGCCATGTTTTTCCATCCGAGGGGATCTGGCTCTGGATATTCGTCCTCTCGCCAAGTGGACTGCTGAGATCTGAGAACACGACGAGCATCGCTGAAGAAGTCCGACGGGTCGAGAACAGGGGGGGTTCCCAACCTGGAGGGAGGGCTTTTGTGACTTTTTGAATAACTTTACATCTTAAAGCCCCTTAAAACATTTGAAACGAAACAATCTGAGGAGTAAAAATGGTTGTTTGGTGGAGTGGATTTATGTTGGGAACCACTGGTTCGCTCCTGACTTTGTTGCCGTGTTCCCGGATCCCATTTCAACTGCAAAGACGTTTAATTGCGGTTCCTTCACGGCCAGCGACTGCCGTGAAATTGAAAGTGCTGCGAGGTCACATGTCTGCAGTTCTGAGAGCGTTGAATCGTCATCGTGTGATGTGAAGAGGAGGAACAGATCAGTAAACAAGGAACTGAACACTGAGGGAGATTTGTTATTCAGGTCTGGTGTTAATTTTGGTTTGGAGGCAGGATGGAGGAAGTGTTATTTTGGATCCATTGTGCCCTCTTCCTGTCAGGGTCAGAGGTCAAAGGAGGAAACAAAACCAGAGAGAAGAGGTGAAGAAGAGCGAAGAGAAAGTGTTTAAGGAAAAGCTCAACGTGGACGAGAACCCGCGCGGTTCTTGTTGACACGCGATGTTGACGCAGGTGATTTTCCCAACAACGCACACAAAGTGGAACTTCCATTTGAAAGTTTGGTTCAACTTGGGAAGAACTTCACACACAAACGTAGAGATGGATTCACAATCAGCTGGTGAGACTAGAAAAATATTTTCACACAAGTGGCTGCCCCCCCCCCCCCCCCCCCGCCTGAAGACGAGTGATCATCAAACAGAGCGAGGGGGACAGACAGAAAAGAAAAACAAATCGACTGGCATCTCTCACCGGCATTTCCTGTTCAGCTATTTCCTCTTCCTGTCAGTGTTTGGAGAGAAATAAGGGGGGGGGGGGGGGTATGGGGGGGGGGTCTGCAGTCTTTAATTGCTGTGCACTTTGATCTCACACACAGAGAGGCCTTTGGAGTCACGTTGGTTTTGTTGAGAAACACAATTAAAGAGGGATCGGAAGAGATGGATTTGGTTGTTTGGTTGGTTGGACTGGTGGAAACTCACTGGCAAACACACACACACACACACACACACACACACACACACACACACACTGTATTTAGCCACATAAACAGAAGCTCAGTCTCATGTTTCTTCTTCACCAATTCTGCGTCCTTTCAGATATTCAGAGGGAAAAACTAAATTATCTGATTCCTTTCAACAGAGAAACACTGAGACCGTCATGTGGACAAGTAGTGTGTGTGTGTGTGTGTGTGTGTGTGTGTGTGTGTGTGTGTGTGTGTGTGTGTGTGTGTGTGTCTGTGTGTGTGTACTTGTTCAGCTATCTTTGCCAGAACCAGTTTTAAACCTTGGGAGTGAGGACATTTTAACCAGTTCAGGTTTAGGTGAGGGAATGCATTATGTCAGTGAAGGTCCTCACAAGAATAGAAGTACAAGGTTGCGTGTGTGTGTGTGTGTGTGTGTGTGCACATGCTGTTATTAGATTAAAATCCTTCTTCATGCTCCGCTTCACACCTTTAAATAATCATGATGCGTCTTTCACACACACAACCTACACACTAACACTAACCCCACACACACACACACACACACACACACACACGAGGATGGTGAGTCATGTCTGAAATATGAGGTGTCATCCTGTGGACCGCTCATGGGAGAAGGACCCTACCCATAATGCTCAGCGCACGATGGCAACAACCTGAAAGAAGTGTTAAACATTTAGCAATATTCACTGTGTGTGTGTGTGTGTGTGTGTGTGTGTGTGTGTGTGTGTGTGTTTATTTAACATTCATGAGCACTGGAGTGTAAAACCTCTGACATGGGAGAGAGACATCAGAGTTAAGTTAGAGAGAGAGAGAAAACAGCTAAACTGTAATCACTGGTTTTGTAAAAAGACCTGCTGGTGCTGGTTTTGACCTGCTGGTGGCGCCAGAGAAAAGCTAATGGAGGGTTTGGAAAGGGTTCGTCCTCTGGGGAGCAACTTCTCTATCCTCACATCTTTACCACCGGAGTGTAAAAAGATGTGGTCGTTTTGTCCTGATGGTGGCGCTGCAGGAGCGGTTCTGACTCCGACAGTGAAGTAATTATTAACGACTGCGTCTCTCTCTGCAGGCGTGGAAGAGGCGTTGGTTCGTGCTGCGAAGCGGTCGGCTCAGCGGGGAGCCGGACGTCCTGCAGTACTACAAGAACCAGCAGTCCCGCCGGCCAATCAGGACCATCAACCTGAACCTGTGTGAACAGGTAAACAGACGGACGTACTTTTTATTCCATAACGTCTAATTCTGTTCATTAATGACCAGAAAGAATCAAAGCTTATTGTGCATGTCTAAACGTTTTAATTTCAGCGTGTTTGTGCTTTTAGAGTATTCAGTTTGAGGGTTTATTTTATCGTTTGTATAATTTATTAATGGATCATTTTGTTTTAATCCTCTAAATGAGCTCCACTGCACCAGCTAAAGGAAGATGTAGAGTGGTAATTACTTACTTTTTTGCAGGAGGTTTCTGGCTTTAATGCTAACTAAGTGTCAGGAGAAAGGTTTGCTAAAGGTTGTTGTGCCTCGTTCCGCTCTCTGTGGCCCCCTCCTCCTTCAGGTGGACGCCGGCCTGACGTTCACAAAGAAGGAGCTGGAGAGCAGCTTCGTCTTCGACCTGAGGACGGAGGAGAGGACCTGGTACCTGGTTGCTGAGTCTGAAGAGGACATGAACCGCTGGGTGTCCTCCATCTGCCTGCTCTGTGGCTTCAACCCGACCGATGACGGTGAGGGAGGGAGTCTTTCTTGTTTTGCATGTGAAGTGGTTTAGATGTGGGTGGGCTGTGGCTGAGTCAGTGTGAAAACCAGTGGGAGGAGAGAAAACATGCAGAGAGAAAGATGGACAGAAATGTCCTCAGGACTGTGTCGGTGACTCAGACGTTTTAAAACATCATGAAATATGGTGTTATGTATAAGCTTTGTCTTGTTTCTGTGATGGACTTTAATACCTACATTCTGTATCCACTCTCATTTTGCAAACACTGACTCATAATCGTGAAAGGATCATGTAGACTGGCCCATAGGGGGCGCTGTTAAATGGAGGTCAGAGGTTACACCGTACGCTGTTAGTTGAAGAGAAGTTTGTTCAACAATCATGTCAAACTTTTAGCAACATGCTAAACACAAACATAAGTTAATATTATTGGAGTGAATGTAACTAACACTCTTAAATCTTATGCTGGAGTCAATGGACTTCTGTCTTGACGCACTTGTTGGAGCCTAACAAATATTAATTGTTCTATTAGGCCACAAAAGTTAATCTTCAAAATATCAAAATAAATATTGCCATTAAAAGGTTTATTATGTGTCAATAATGGCAAACACTCCAATACCCACAATGCCCTGCAGGGAGACTCAGGAACTAAGAGGAGTTTCTCATAACCCTTTCCTGCAGTTCCAGAGAGACCTCCTGTCTCCGGCTCGTCCTCCATCACCCAGGTGAGCCCGACCGGTGGCACCGCCGCCATCACCACCGCAAGGGGGTCAGTCCCGCCCCCCTATGACCCGGTGAGCGTCCCGAACCTGGAGCATTATGGCACTGCAGAAGAAGACTACCTGTGGTTATCGCACTGCCAGAGTCACATCAGGTAAACGCACAAACAGCCAGAGTTCATTCATGACATTAGAAATGAGTTTGTTTGTCATTTGTTCTGCGAAGTCAAATAAGATGCCAAGGCAGGTCTTTAAAACGCTTCACTGTACCACTCGAGCAGTTCATGAGTGAAGTGAAATGAAAATGAATGACCCCAAAATACGTAAATGACTAAACCAGCAGGTTCAGACGTGTTGAAGCTGAGAAAGGGATTACGGGTTTATCTTAGCCCGGATCACACCCACAGATTTCTAAAAGCCTCCACAAACCTTCACGGGACACTTCATCCGAGCCACGTGATGAAACGGATTTTCCTCCTCAGTTTGACAGATTTTTATCTGTCCAGGTAGTTTTGGCTGCAGCTCACCTGAAGCAAAGAAACTCACAAAACTCCTGATTTAACTCTCTTGTTTTGGTATCTCTCCCTGTCTCCAGGCCACCTCTCGGCTCCTCCACCTCTCTTGAAACCGACTACAACGACAACCTCTACCCTCCTCCCTCCGCCACCTCCTCCTCCTCTTCCTCTTCCTCCTCTCCTTCCCTCCTTCCCAACGGCCTTCCACTCCCGTCCTCCTGCTCTTCCTCCGGCTTTAGGACAGCCTCTTGGACAGTCGGCGCCATGTCAGGCCCTTTCAGCCAGTCTCTGGATGCCAGCATGACCTCTGACCTCCAGAGACGAGCCGGCAGACCTCGTTGTCACCCCTCCCCTCATCCCAGGAAGCACTCCCTGGACTTCCACCTGCGGCCCGTGGCGATACCTCTCAGTGATGATACGCTCTCCGCCGTGCATCCAAACACACCCTCACACATCACCAGCGGGTACCAGATCCCCCGTCCAGCATCCACCCTGCGACCACGACCCCCTCGCCGCCCATCCTCTACCCCCAGTGTGGACTCCCTAACCCAGGCGGAGCTCCACGCCTCCACCCCGACTCCTCCTCCACGCCCGCCGAAGCCCCCGACCATCGCAGCCCAGGGAGAGAGCTCCGCTGTGGGCACGCTCCCCCGATCCACCTCAGAGCCAGAGAGGAGGGACGGATGTGTGGAGGGGGGGGGGGGAGGTCTGCCGAGGAGCTACACTGTCGCTACGCCAGGACGTCCACAGACAGGTAAGAAGACAACAGTCTGTCCTGACTTGGCTTTCATTAAAGGCCTTCTAATCAATACGTTTATTCGCTTTCCTGTTGAGAGTTCGATGAGATGATCCATATCGCTCTCAAGTCACTCCACCCGGCCAAGAAATAGTCCGACACGTGACCCCCAAATCAATATTACAGTGGCTGTAATCCCTGAAGGAAGCTGCACCTGGTACTTCAGAGGAGATCAGAGAGCGCTGTAGTTCATAAAGCGGCTTTATTGTGCTGATGGATTATGTCCTTGAACAATTTGTGCCTGTTTGCACCATAATTTGATTGGCATTAGTTTCAGTAATAAGACGAGAACTTTGCCCGACCGCAGCACAAAGAGCTGTTTCCAGCCTGGTTCGTAAAAATAAATAAATAAATAAATTGCATCGTTCAAAAGCAGACAATTAGCTTAGCTTAGCTTAGCATAAAGACTGGAGATAGCTAGCCTGGCCTTTTACAAACAAACAAGACACTACATGTTAATTCGTGAGCTTTTGTAGAGTCCGGCTAGCTGTTTCCCCCTGTTTCCAGTCTTTATGCTAAGCTAAGCTAACCTCCTGGCTCTGTCCTTCACGCACAAACTTGACATCGGTGTTGATCTTCTCATCTAACTCTCAGCAAGATGAGCACTGAGCTGTGATCTGTGTTTC
This sequence comes from Enoplosus armatus, assembly GCF_043641665.1. NCBI lineage: Eukaryota > Metazoa > Chordata > Actinopteri > Centrarchiformes > Enoplosidae > Enoplosus > Enoplosus armatus. Next base: position 1,776,286 of record NC_092202.1, on the reverse strand, counting down.
AGGTTGTGAGTCTTTCTACGTCCCTCGCTCGCTGTCTGACAGAGCGAGCATGTTTGAGTTCAGCGAGAGCTTCAACAGTTACTTCGTGAGTTAAAGCGTTTAAATACAACACGTGACAGGATTCATATTTCATCTCTTTATTTCATCTCTGTACCGTTTCACGCCTCTCTCTCTCTCTCAGTTTAATAAAGGCATGGTACCTCTGGGTAGTGTTTGCTCTGAGGATGACGATGTGGATGAAAACTACGTTCCCATGAGCGCCGCCACCACTGAGCCTCCTGTTGCACCAAGGTTAGTCAGGAGATGCCTGATATGATAAGACTGTGTTCATGTAATGATTTGTTTTAAAAGCATTTAAAAGACTGGACCTTTCCAACTGAAAGACTTTGTCTGCGGTGAAATGTCATTTCTGCCACAATAGAAGTTAAAATGTGATACACAAATAAACAGTTTTGACCTGCAGTGTAAACAAAAAGCGTCGACAAATGTCATTTTTGTGTTAAATAACACTGAAACTCCCTAGAGAACCCTCAAAGACCCCTGAAACCCGACAATGGGCTCCTTGAACACCTTGAAGAACCCTGAAATGCCCTTAAGAACCTTTAGAATCCAACCAAGAACCCTTTGCAGCTGTTTAAAGGACCCTCAAACGCCCACATAGACAAGTAGAAACTTCTTCAGAGATCATTTAAACCACTGAAGGACCCCGGAAACCCAAATAGAGACCCCTGAAACACCCCAGAACCCGATGCACCCTGACACAAGCAACCTCATGGACCCAGAAATAAAGGGGATCACTTCTGACACCCCTGACACACCCTCGAGATCCATCAGAATCCACTTAAGGCCAGGGGGGACACAGTACGACCGTTGAGCTGGTTATGAATAATGTGATTTGGACGTGATGACAGATCGGTCCAAGTTGGACCAGGTCTGTTCCAGCCTGGGTCAGTTGGTGTTGTAAGGATTCTACTCTCATACTCTATTATTATTATGCTACTTTCTACTCTTGAATGGGAGCACCGGTACTGTACAATTTCCCCCCGGGGATCAATAAAGTATTTCTGATTCTGATTCTGATTCTGATTCTGATTCATTTCGGACTCTCTGAAGAGCCCAGAATCTACTTAGGGACCTCTCTCTCAGGTTCAGCTTGAACCACTTTAATAACAAGTGGAACCTCTTATTGATCCCTGGACCTCCCTGGGACCCCCAGATGCCCATTTTCTAAATATGGGCACTTCAACTACTAATTCTTCTTCTCTTGTTCCAGGGTGCCTCCACCTCCTTCCTCTGACCCCTCTGTCCAGCTCCAGGATGCCAACTACGTCCCCATGACCCCCCTCACCCCTTCCCTCGCCATCCATCCCACCCCTGCCGCTGGTGACCTGGCATCCCTTGGAAGGCAAGTCCCCCCACCCGCCCACATGGGTTTCCGTAACTCCCCCCTGACTCCCGTCGCTCCCCTCACCCCGCCGCTCCGGAGGAATACCATGAACACTGCCGGCGGAGCGGAGGTCAAAGCCTTGCCCCCTCCAATCCACCGCAACCTGAAACCACAACGCAGAGGTGAGTCGGAGCTTACCAGGAAGTTATAGCTACCCTACGTGTAGCGCAGCCCGGGTGATGCTTTCTTCTTTATCACTGCAGGCGTTGGTGTCAGTCAGCCGGCGGAGAGACCGGACGTCCAGACCGCCGGAGAGCCGACACACAAAGCGAGAGGTACAAGACTTTACCTCTTTAACAGATTACCTTCTGACCTGGGTAATACAGTAGCAGCTTGGACTTCTTTGGAAGCTTGGAGATGTGAGACGGGTGAAACTCGATGAAGCCAAGTGAACTGTCTTGTTTACCATCAGAACTTGTGATTGCTTTCTGCCACAAGATAATTCCTGTTTTTGGTCGTGTTTGGACAGTTAACGCCAGCAAACGAGACTGTTTCTGTTCCTGAAATAGTCGATTGTTTCTTCTTGTTATTGTTTGTATTCTTGTTCTTTCTCTTTCCACCCCCCCCCCCCCCCCCCCCCCCCCGTGTCTCTCTGTGTTAGTCATTTCTCATCTCTCTCGTTCCCCTTCAGCCTCTTTTTAGTTTTAATTATTTACCTGCTTCCTCTTTGCTCAACAAGGCAGCAGTACAGGAGCACGACAGCGACACACATATATATATATATATATATATATATATATACATATATATATATATATATAGAGCTGGAGCTTATAGAAGCATTCACATTGAATATTGATAGAGGTCCACAGTTACGGAGCTGGTTCTGCTTCTTCACTTGAGATTTTAAGAGCTTTTATTTTCAAACATAATAAGCCTCTTTTTAGTTTCTTTGTCCTGTTTTACTCTCAGTCGGAAAACAGAAATCCAATAAGCATCTTATCCAAAGTTCGATGAGGACACTTTTTCATTTCAAGTGTCTCTTTTTTGGATATACTCCAGATGAGATTTGAGAGTGAGAGTGGTGATAACGCACCTGAAGCTGTTTGGTAAGAAAAATGCCAGAAGAAGAACTTGGTCCTAAACCTGTACTCTCTCTTTCTCCCAGTGAAACCAGCTCCTCTGGACATCACCTCGGTGCAGCAGGACTGGCAGGAAGTCCCGCCCCCTGTCCGCTCACCTGTCACTCGAACCTTCACACGAGAGTAAGTAATGTGTGTGTGTGTGTGTGTGTGTGTGTGTGTGTGTGTGAGTTATTGCAGCGTCAACAGAAAACTGCAGAACACGTCAATATTTAATGAGAGGCAGGAAGTGTGAGCTGTGTTGCACTCTGCTGCCCCCCAGTGGTGACGAAGGAGCACTGCACTGTGGTAATGGAAGTAGTGACAGACAGAGGTGGAAAGTACTTCACTAATACTTTACTGGAGTATTTCCATTTCCATACTTTATACTACATTTCAGAGGAAAATATTGTACTTTTTACTACATTGATTTGACAACTGTTAAAATGATCAATTATCAAAAAAGCAAAGATTAGAGAAAAATCCAAAAAATGTAAAACTACAAATACTACAGTTTAATAATACTGTTTGGATTTTTCTATATTTTAAAATGGATTAAACGATTAATTGATTAGCAAAATAGTTGCCATTAATTTTCTGTCAACGTGTCTAGTTTTTGCAAATAACTGATCAATAATCAAAATCAACGTGTTTATTGTGTGTGTGTGTGTGTGTGTGTGTGTGTGTGTGTGTGTGTGTGTGTGTGTGTGTGTGTGTGTGTCAGTCCGTCCAGTCGTCGGTCAGTCAGGCCGACCTCTGCTCACAGCTCGTCTCCCTCCTCCGACTCTGATGAGGCCGATGACAGCTACGTCGCCATGACGACCTCCAGCCTCAGTTTCAGCGCCGGGGAGCCGGTAACAACACTCCTTCCTTCCTTCCTTCCTTCCTTCCTTCCTTCCTTCCTTCCTTCCTTGCTGTCTTTGCCTTCCTTTATCTGTCAGTCCTTCCTTCCTCCTTTACATCCTTCTTCATATCCATCGTCTTTCCTTTCATCCACCCTTACTTCACTTCTTCCTCCCTCTCTGGTCGTTTTCATTCTGGCTTCATTACTTCTTTCTCCTCATTTGTTTCCTTCTTTCACTCTTTTGGTTTCCTCCTCTCTGCTGACGCTCTACTTTCCTTCCCTCCTTCCTTTCCTTCTCTTTCTTCCATCCTGTCTTGCTTTTTTCCTCCCATGTCTTCCTCTACTGTTTCCTTTTAAGACAATGCTTAACTAAACTTTGTGTGTGTGTGTGTGTGTGTGTGTCTACAGTCTCTGAGGCTTATGCTGCACCGGGCCTCGGAGGGCGGAGTCAGCAGCCCGTTGCTACGGCGAGCCAGAGGTGACAAACAGGTGGAGTACCTGGACCTGGACCTCCACACTGGGCGATCGACACCAACAAGACAGGTAACCCTGCTCTCTCTCTCTCTCTCTCTCCCTGCTTCTCTTCATGTCACACAAATCACACAATTTATCAACAACATTGTTTGTTTGTTTTTGTTAGATTTTGTGTGAATGTATGGATTTGTGTGTTGTCATTAATTGGTCAGTAGAGATAGAGATGATTATCCTGTCTGGCAGGAGTTCAGCCACTAGAGGGCGCCAGGTGAGCGTCTAATGACTGTGTGTGTTATATGTTTCATATTTGGCTTCACTCATTTCTAATGTTTTTTCAATATGAGTGATACATTAAGAATCTGTATCTTTTATTGATCAGCTTTGTCTTTGGCTGTTTTGAAATTCTTCTTGCATCAATAAATTAAAGAAGTGATAAAATCGAAATGTTCCTCTCTGTGTGTGTGTGTGTGTGTGTGTAAACAGAAACGCTGCACGGCAGAAGGTGGAAGCGGCGGCGGCGGCGCGCAGGCCGCAGCCGGCGAGGAGCGTGCACGGGGCGAGCGCACACGTGTGGACTACGTGGTGGTGGACCCCAAAAGAACCAAGGCCCTGAGGAGCACCAGAGAAGCGTGGCATGACGGGAGGATGTCCACGGAGAAGGAGAAATGCTAGAAAAGCACAAACACACAGAGACAAACATCAGCATCCATCCGGCTGCACTTCGCCAGAGACGCTCAGGTCATTTCAACTTGAGCATCTTGGCTTCTAAGAAATGTTGTAGAAATAATAATGAACCAGTCGGCGCAGGTGAATCCACCAAATATCGGTCTGTCTGTACAGAAAGCATCAGTTAGAGCTCTGATGTTGAGTTTCCTGCTGAAATAGTGAAAAAAAAAAGATGAACTGTGGGACGAATCAGATGTTCTGATGATTAACAGATCCAATCAGTAATGTTACTGCTGAATAACTTCATTGATTCTGAACAAGACTGTGATCACAGCAACGAGTGTGAATGGATGAATAAACACTACACTTCACTCTCTGGGCTTCTGTCTGTGTTTTATTGATTTGAATCCAAGCGAACATGCAGTTCCTGCAGTGGCCACTAGACGGTGCCCATAACCACGATTGTGAATCAGCAGCCTTCACTGGATTTAAGAGAACTTTATTGTCCAGCCATCCATAAACAAACTACACAGTATGGATGGACAGAAAACTAATCAATAATACAGCCATTAGACTCCCAGTAATCCCCTCTCTAGAAGAGGCAGTACTTACGTCCAATTTTGAGGTACTTTGAGTATTTCTATTTTCTACTCAACTACATTTTGGAGAGAAATATTGTACTTTTTACTTCCTTTATTTGACAGCTGCAGTTACGAGTCTCTTAGCTTAGATTTGACATGAAACCATGTGATGAGCCAAAGATGAGGCAGAAATGTTTTGTGATTTGAAGCTTTATTTCTCAAAGTGTGCCGCTGTCGTCCAGTGAACCCCAAGAAGTACGACGACAATGAAGCTGAATGACATTTAAAATAATAAAGTACATGTAATGAAATACTCTAGTGAAAGGGACGTCAGCGGAGGTCTCAACCAGAGCACCAAAATGTCCAGAGAGTTTATAAAATACAACACTTTCGAGTCGCGGCTGAGAGTAACTTCCCACCTAAACTTCTAAACTACTCGGACGGTTTGATTTAAATAATGATGCACGAAGACGTCACAGATTAGATGATAAATTCATGTATCCGAACTTCTTCACATTTACCTGGTGACCCTTTAGACGGGCCGGACCCTCAGGTTGGGAACCGCTGGACTAAACTACTATCTAATAAAGTCAGATAGAATAACATGTCAGGCACAGGAGACACAAAGGCTGCCTCTTCAGTGTTTTTAGATCTCTTCGTCAGATGTTACTGTGGTACACTGAAGTATCATTACAAGCATTTCATAAGTGTCAAAGGCTTTTATTGACAATTACTTCAATCAATCAACTTCTGGGCCACATCCTGACTGATGGCAGCCCCTTCTGGCATAATCAATGTTTGGAGTTTGTCAGAATTTGTGGGTTTCTGTTTGTCCACCGGCCTCTCGAGGGTTGACCACAAGTTCTCAATGGGATTAAGGTCTGGGAACATGTCAGCCACTCCTTCTGTGGGGGGGCTGAAATGCAGTGGAAATGTTTTTTGTGGGATTAAGTTCATTTTCATGGCAAAGACGGACTTTGCAATTAATTGCAATTCATCTGGTCGCTCTTCATAACATTCTGGAGTTTATGCAAATTGCCATCATAAAAACTGAGGCAGCAGACTTTTAATATTTGTGTCATTCTCAAAACTTTTGGCCACGGCTGTACTGCAGAACGAGTACTTTTACTTATAATGCAGTACTGTTATGTTGTTGACTATACTGGACTACACCCACCTGGACTACACCCACTCCTGTGGTGTTTATATTAATTATAACCTTGGTGAGATCCATGAAGTGCCTCCGTTTGGACTTCAGGGTGCGTGAGAACTTCTTCCTCAGGTGATCACACCCGTCTGGGTCTGTGTGTCTGACACACCTGCAGCTGTTTCCACGGCTGCTCCTTGTTTGACGAAAATAAAGAGGCACCTTAAACCAGAACTAGAGCCTAAACTAGAAGAGTCCAACCTGTTCAGGTGGGAAAAGGCCGGACACCTGCGGAGCAAACCGAAACTAAACCTTTCTCAACGCTCGAGTGTTACAAGTTTAGGTCAGAGTCGCTCCTCTTCCTCAGTGTTGGTCCCGCACAGACACCTTCAGCGTGACTCACTTCAGGACGTTCTGGTTTCCGTGACACGCCCAATAAACCACCCTTCAATGTGAACTGGGAGGGAGGAGGTGAGGGGGGGGGTTTCCGTTTTTTCCTCACCGCTGATTGGCCAGGAGGGGTTTCCCGTCACGTGTCTGGAGGACTGACTGGAGGCGGCACCTTGACGGCCCCGTCAGCGTCGTGTTTATGTGTTCACTGTGTTTTTCCCGTTGCCAGGCAACCGTATCCACGGGGTGGGACACGAGGAGGGTCCTCCGGTATAAAAGAGTGCAGTGAAGCTCCGATGAGACACCCGAGCACCTGACGCTGGTGTGGGACCGTGCAGGACCTGGAGTCCTCGGGTGGGTGCCGCACCGAACCAGGTCTACAACCGGGCCTCACCAGGAGGCTGCAACACCCCCCCACACCCCCACTCAGCATTTGTGTTGTGGTATTTACTCTCTGTCTGTTTATGCGCGCGCACACACACACACATATGACCTTTCACCTGTTTCTCCACATTCCGCCACCCCCCCCCCCCCCCCCCCCCCCATAGCGCCCGTCATTTGAAACCACGTGTCAAAACGAGCTTTGGGTTGTGGATACTTTAAGTTGTCATCAATAACTGGAACCGGACATAAACATCTTAACGTTGAGATCTGGCTCTTTGTCGCCGGTCTCCACCCGGTCTCCACCCGGTCTCCACCTGTCTTTATAACCTAATGTGTGCTGATGCTGTGAGAGAGACCCTGACCACAGGGGGCGGCAGAGACGGCTGAGAGGCTGCAGTGTGTCGACACACCGTCAGCCGGTGGAGGGGGGGGGCCAGACAGAGGCGGGAGCAGGTGGAGTCAGAGGAGGCAGAGGAGCAGGTGGAGTCAGAGGAGCAGGTGGAGTCAGAGGAGGCAGAGTCACTCCACCGTTATGCAGATATATAAGCAGAGGACAGAGACTCTGCTGTTCCAGGAAAGTGTTGAAAGAGGACAGACAGGAGGAGGCGGCTGTGACTTTAAGGTAGTAGTACTACTAATACTTTAAGAAGTAACCGTTAGCTCGAGACAGAGAGTGTGGAGAAGGTGATGGGGGGGGTGGAGTAAACTGTCATTATTAAGTCCAGCGTTCACTCTGTTCACACATCACATGTGTCTGTTTCCTCTCAGGGACGAGATGATCTGCAGGATCCTGCTGCTCATCGTCCTCACCTCCTGCGTCTGTGGTCAGTTCACACCTTCAGTTTATTTCATATTCAAAGGCGGGGGGGGGGGGGGGCAGAACGAGCTGTTTGGGCTCAGAGACACTGACGTCACGTTTTCTGGTATTTGGGGGTTTTAGCGACCTCGGAAAGTTACATGGTGGGTGTTATACAGCTGCCTGTGTGGCTCTGTGAGGGACGGCGAAGTGGTCCCGACTGATATATCAACCATTATGGGATGGATCCACCTTTTGTACGGACATTCAGGTGGATGTATCCCAATGATTTTCCATGAGGCTCACATTTGTGGGGGTTTTTTTTTGTGAAGTGTCTCAACAACTATTTGATTGATTGCTGTATAATGTTCCTGTGACAACAGTGAACACAAACACATTGTTTGGTGGTTACGCTACAACAGCTAAAAAGTACTGAGATACTATCGTAGTCTTATCGAAAAGTTTATGATTTAAGCGTGTCCTCTCTGTCCTGTCTGTCCTGTCTGTCCTCTCAGGAATGTTTGAGCCTCGCAACACTCTCGACTATCAGGCAGAGGAGAACGACAGCGTCGCCGTGGCGTGGCGCTTCTCGTCCAAAGCCAACGTCTCCATCCCCTCACTCAAGATCCACTGTGTGTTTGTGGTACCTGAGCTGAAGGTTTTTTATCACCTGGACAACAGCGTTGAGGAGCCTCAGCATGAGCAGTTTGCAGGACGTGTGCAGTGTGACAAAGACGCTCTGAGAAGGGGACGCGTCAGTCTTCTTCTGTCCAGAGTCGGGACTGAGGACTCGGGCCGGTACCTCTGCAGGATGGCCACTGGACTCGGCAAGAAGGTGAAAGAGTTCTCGCTCAACATCACTGGTGAGTCGACTCAGGCGGATACATAGCGGCTCTCTGATTTGTCATTTGAGTTAGTCATCCTCCATGGCAACAGCTACAAGCTGGTGACGTGAAAACCTGTTAAAGGACGAGGCTGGTGATGTTCTTTGTTTTTGTCATTGTCAACAAATCACATGAAAGTCTGTCTCTCAGTACATACTGTACAGCAGCCAAGATGGAAACACCTGGATCATCCTGAGGGACAAGGCGGTGATGTGTCTGGGGGACAGAAAGACAGAAAGGCAGTGATACTTAAAGAGTAGCCTCTGATTGGCTCGAGGAATGCAGGTAGAAAGACCATTGGTCGGATATGGTGATGTCAGAAGTGAATGAAAGGGATTTTCACAGCAGGCAAAAGTGGAAGTGACGGAATTAAGTGATTAATGCTGGTGTGTCCAACTTGAGTAAACAGCTTAAGTGTGCAATATATACATAATAAATATATATATATAGTGTGTATAAAAAGATTTACAAAACACCATGTAATTAGTGAGAAACTGTTGTTTTTAGGAGCCTTTGAGTTTATATTTTTACTCAAATAATGTGACAAGAATCTAAAGCAGAATTTGAGAAACAAGATGTCACTTTATCTAAAACACACCTGTCCGTAAAACAAAATGTTTTCTCCTCAGATAATTCACATACACACTTTTCATGTTCTTTACAGCCGCCGTCAACAAGCCTTTGATACCAAAACCAGCACCAGCACCAGCACCAGCACCAGCGAGCCGGAGCAGACCCGGCCTCTATGTCGGACTGGGCCTGGCGGCGGCGGCGGCAGCTGTCCTGGCTGTCTGTCGCTGTGCTGCTGCTCTCCGCTCCACCTGACGTGGGAAAAGGTGGAACCTAGAAGTTGAGAAGTTGAGTTGCATCCACACATATATGAAATGTTTCAGCTCTCTGCTGCCCCCTGCTGCCCAGCTGGGTGCCTGACGGGCTGGACGAGCGAGAAACACTACAGCTGAGCTTTGTGGTGGTTTTCGACCTCATGGTCACCTGATCCAGAGGCCCCTTGTGCAGGCGCTGGTTCGGTTTGAGGTAACAGACATCAGATGTACTGTAACACCATAAAGAGTACTGCAGTAACAAGTACTGCTGATGTAAAGAGGATAACGTTTCACTCTGATATCTGGATCATTTAATGTATGTTCAGGGCTTACTGTATGTGTTTTTATTCATCAATGGATCAAATGTTTACTTTATCCCGTTTTATTCACGTCATCTTATTTGTGTTGACGAATGTATGATGATGATGATGGTGATGATGATTGTATGAATTCGTTTTCTGCTTTTGGGATGAAAGTAAATAAATAAAAACTGTTGCTGTTTCAGTTCCTTTTTCTGTGTTTGTAGTAAAACAACATCTCAAATCATAGTCCAACACTGATAATGGACTTGATGGAGGAAACGCTGTTCTTCATCTTTACGTTGTCCATTATTTTGATAGGAAGTTATTCGACGGATCTGAAACCTGCACTGTGTTCACTTTATCTAAATAATGTGGAGCTAATCTGTAAAAACTTAAAGGACGAGTGCAGTACAGATACAACAGCTGTGAGCTGTCAAACTTATTATTATATATATCATATATTTATTTATCCCCTTTAAATTTCCCCTGTCGTGGAAATACATTTAGAAAAATAACATTTTCTCTGTAACACATACCACATATTCTGCGTGTCTTCTGCATTCTGATGCAGTGAAATGCTGTATATTGAAGAGACGCCATGTTTTTTATGGCTGTGTAAATGGAGATGTTCCGTCTTGTGCACCGTTTCATAACAAGACTCCAAAATATACCTTGACGTGTTTTGAAGTTTTGGGATCTCCCGGACTTTGAGAAGTTAATCATATGTAAAGCCACTTAATTAGTGTTCTCAGACCACTTGGAGATTTGTGAACGTACGAGACCTGAGTTCATTACGAAGGTGCAGTTCTCTTATTTAGCTTCAACCAGTATAAACTCCACCAGGTAGCCAGACAGCATGCTGTAGCCTACCTGAAGCTATTTCACACAGTCACTAAAAAAAACCTGGTTCAAAGCTTTAACTAAATAAAGCAAAATGACAGCATTTACATTTTGTATTTATTAATTAATTCATTAAAAAACAAATACTGCAAATGAAAACACACAGCCTCAAAGCATTTCTTCATAACCTCACAAAATTCCTATTTAAAATGTATATGAATATGTTTTACAGCATTTGAAGAATTACTGAACCCATATTTCATAATATAGAAAACATATTTACAGTAACAGGTTGTGCAGTTAAAGCTTGATTTTGTCAGGAGTTTTTAATAGCTTGCTAGCAACATATTTTTGTACTTTGACAAAACATTGCTTAAGGCTGATAATAACGCTCCATCATCATCCTCGTTCACTTTAAAGACACCACGGCGATAACACAAAGGCTGCTGCTGCTAAAAACTACAGCAAGAAACGCTGAGTCGCGCTGGCTAGTTAGCAAGCTAATGGTTAGTTCAGGCTAACTGAACTGAGTGTTTTGGTGTAGAGACCAGAGCTGAGGTCTAAATACACCACGACAAAAAGCTCCAGCTGATCACTGAAGGTGCTAAGAAGAAGAAGAGGAGGAGGAGGAGGAGGAGAAGGAGAACGGAGAGAAGGGGAGGACAGAAGAAGGAGCTTCAGGAGAGGTGAGGAGCTGATCGCACCATGCCGGGTCGTCCAGGTTTATTTCAACAAATGGGTCACTGGAGCAAACCGCTAAGGAAAGGAGACACAAGAGAAGGACACACAGATTTAGCTATATTTTCCCAAAATATTTATCCAAAGATATTTAGCAAAATAGACTTGTTTCCTTTCCTTCCTTACTTCTCTTGCTGAAATTGATATTAGCTAATTGACTTCTTTAGCCTAGCGTAGCACCAAAACGAGGAGCAGGCAGAAAATGCTAGCTTAGCGCCATCAAAGGTGCCTTCTAACAACTCAAAGCTAGCTCACAAGATTGTAAGACACAAAATGTAAACAAGACAGTTTTGGGGTTTGGGACTTTTTTCTTTCTGCTTTTGGTGGAGGCTAAATTTTCCCCTGCTTCCAGACCTTGTGCTAAGCTAGGTTAAACTCTCTCGATAAAACCACAAACAAATGGCAGGAGTAAAACAAATGCTAATGAGTGCACAAATGATGTTGTTAGAGAACCTGAATTACTAACTCGCATGCTCTCAAATGAAAGAAAAACAGCAGTAACTGAATTTAAGGAAGGTGAGTGTTAGCCTGGGTGTTAGCCTGCAGGCTAGCAGCTGTGTTTTGGTATTGATGCGTCTACAAATGCTGAATTAATTTAATTTATCAATTAGATTCATTACACTTACCATTGTCCCGTCTACCACTCTTTATTTTATACCGTTGTGATGTTACATTGGATGTTGTTTCAGCAATACTGGCCAGCTTTGGCTGCTATCAGTTAGCAGCATGAACACCACTGTCTAACCAGTATGAGCTGCTTTTGGTTTAGTGCAGTTTTGTTTTGAGGGTCTAAATAAAGACTGTTGAGTTGCATTATGGGAATTGGATGAAGCATTTTTGGGCTTCGGCATTACCGGTACTCCTTTAAGGCATACATACACGTTTGTATCTTACATGGGTTGTTGTTGTTTTCGTTCTGCTGCTCCTTCCTAAAACCATCAAAGAATAGGTCTGTACTGCCCAGTGGGCTGGATGTCTTTACAGCTGGGTCGTCGCCCAATGAGAGACTGGTGTTACTGGTGGGTGAAGACCCCAGACCGTTTGCATCTGGCTGTTCCTGTGGAGCTGGAGTGAAGGACCGAGCAAAAGAGAAGGAAAGGTAAGACAAGGTGCAATGTTTTCTGACTGCTTGAGGGTTATTGAAAAGATGTACGCTTGATAAATGTGAAGATGTGAATTGTTCATTGTTTGTTTGTATTCAAGTTATATGGATAAGAAATTACTTAAATGCATGTTGAAGTGATTCAAGTCGTCTGAGGCAGTCAAGACATCATTATTGTAGACACAGTCCTTGTCACCAAGGTCAAACTTTTCAATAGGCTGCAAGCTATAATGAACTAATGGAGATCACTACTTGACCAGCTCCATTTAAAAAAACTGACAATGTGCTAATTGAAAAAAAGCAGAAAAATAACATACAGAAACTGGTGTACTGGTGAGGATGTGGTTTCAACTCGTCTCTTTGGTTTGCCTTGCCACACTTTTCTCCACACTCTCTATTTTGTAGTTTTGTAGATTACAGTTCTGCTAGCGGGTGAATTCAAAGCTAAAAAATTGCATTTGCTGTTGTACCGTTCTCTCCGTTGGAGCCCTTTTCCTCCGACAGAGTTGTGCCGTTGGCTACCGGAGGAGGTGAAAGGTCATCGGAGGTCACTTGGTCTTTTGGCGCCGGTCGCTCTGAGATACAACACACACAAACCAAAGCACACACGTCAGGATATGCTCATATATATGCATGATACAGCAATTTAAATGTAAGCCCACACACACCCAGGTCGTCCAGGTAGACTGGTTCAAAGGTGCCGGTGGGTTCGTTGAGGTGGTTGGCAGGACCCGGACGCTGGAGGTCAAACGAGTACGTCTGGACACACAAATGAGAAAGTCAGTAATAACCAGAAATGCACCATGACTTAACTGTAACATGGTACGAGAAATGAAATATGTGTTTTAAATCTCATTCTCTTACCCTGGAGACTCTCCTGAGATAGTAGAGGATGACACACAGAGCAATGATCATCAGGATGATCAATACCAGGATCACATAACCTAGAGACAGAGGTAGAGAGAGCCATTTCAGTTTTATTAGCAGTAGGGGTAGCATCTGGGCGCTCAAATTTTCCACAAAGAAATTACTTATCAGGAAAGTATAGAAAAATAAATAATAAATACATAGTTTAAAAAATTCATTGATAAAAACAAAAATCTGTACATTTGATTACTAAGGAAGTATGGAGTCTCGAAGTGTTTAATATTATGAAATAAACAGACTTTTGAAATAAACATTTAATATGAATACAAGAATGATGAAATAACATTCAGTAATAATGAGTTTTAATTATTCATTCAATTTCACAATGTATTGGTGGATTTATATATATTTTTTTCATAATGTTTATTCATTTAGTTAATATTGAACACTTTGGAGCTCCATGTGGGAGGGGGCGTAGCATTCACCAAAGAAGACAGAATGGAACATGCTTGTTTGACATGATAGAAAAAATAATAGGACAGCATCCTTACCCCAGGACGAACTACCCTTGCCTTCAATTGTTACTAAAAGAGACAGACGACTGGTTACTGTTCAGCACTCTGAGGTTCAGTAATTCAGTTCAAACAAATACAGTGTCAATTCACGGTGTCATCATTCATACCCCCTTGTGGGTTACAGACGCAGAAGAAATGTACAGACTGAGGTGTCTAATGTCACCTTCGTCTGATAAACCCTCGTCAGCTAACATTCCCAGGGACAGACGAGGGCAGACATTGTAGACTGGATGTTATTAGTTAGTCAGTGTGAGGGGCGTCCTGGTGGCCTAGTGGTTAAGACACATACGACCGGGGACATTTGTTGCATGCCATACTCCTCTCTGCCCATGTTTCCTGTCTGTATCTATACCATTGCTGTCAAATAAAGGCAAAATCCGCTTTCCAAAGGTTTTGATGATCATATCTGTCTGGTTAGAGTTCAGACTGTTGTTGATGATAGCTTCAAATCAAGTCCCCTGGTGGTTGCAGATGAAAGGTGTCCCACAAGGATCAATATGACCCCTCTCTGCTATTTACTCTATACATATATAATATTTATTTTTCCAAGTGAGCATTGTTGTGTACATTTCTACGCTGACGATACCATCTTGTATATCAGTGGCTCTACCACCGGCCAGGCCTCCAGACCACTATTTTTATTATTTTGGGGGGCATTTTTGTTGTTACTGGGGGCATCTAATGTCCCATTATTGGATATGACAGTGAAGACACAGGCAAAAATTCAAATTGGACTCTTGCATGGGAAAAGAGCTTATTTCTCTTTTCAAAGAAGACAAAAACTTTATACAATCCTTTACACTATGTACTCTAGTTTAGGACGATATCTAAGACTAAATAAAATGCCAAAAAAATAAAAATACTATTAGTCAATGTGAAATATTTTAAATAAATCACTAAAGGCCACAGGTTAAAGTATCAGCTGAAGAAGAATCTCATCCTGATGATTTTTTAGCTTTGATTTTATGACTTCAAAACTCATCTTTCATTATCAATTAATCTGCTGATTATTTTCTCAATTAATCCATTAATTGTTTAGAAAAAATATGATTTCAAAATGATTCTTTAGCCTCCTAAGACCTGGCATCCACATGCGTGGACATCACATTTTGGGTTATACCATAATACTTAATTCTGCTTATATGGAAATTCAGAATTGTCCCCGTATGCGGAACCACATCATGTCAACAGATGATGCTTAGTTTTTATACTTATCAGGTCCCAATAAGCCCAAATAGCAAAGAGAAATTAAGATAGAGCTTGGGTCTTAGGAGGTTAAAAGAGTTATGTGTGTGCCTGGTAGCCCTTAGTATGAGTTGAAGTGACATACCACATTTGTGTGTTTGACAGTTTGTGTGTGTGTGTGTGTGTGTGTGTGTGTGTGGCAGCTGGCTAGCAGTTACAGAGAATATGTGACAGTTGTGGTATGACACACAGGAAGACAAACACACAACTCACAAATATGCTTTTTACATCTAGTAAGGTACCTGGCTTTGATGAGCTACTGGCTGTCATCATAGAAACTGTTGTCACGTCAACATTAACGTCCTCCCCCCCGCCCCACGGCACGCCGACCGAAGCTGTCGTCTGTGGCGCTGAGCTGCCATCGACTCCCTTCGTTGTAAGGTTGACGTTATAGAGATCTCCGTCTGGACTCTGCGTTTCTTCTTGAGTCTGTAAAAGACGTCAGTTTGTGTTTGAAAGCATCACATCACGCATCATTTAGATCCCAACATTTCGTTTTCTAATCTGCTCTGTCTCAACGAAACTTTCCTGTGACAGGCTGATTTATTTCAGTCCAGCTGTAGTGCTTTGGTTTAGTTGGGTCCTGTATTCTGAAGATTGTTTCTTAGTTATTTGAGGTTTTTAAAGGACAGTGGGATTGTTTTAGCTCAGTTAAACGTACTTTATTTGCCAAACATTTTCAGAAGTATAACTTTCACAAAGCCATTGTTTCCTTTCAGTACAGCACGCGATAATCAACTTACAAGGGCTTGAAACTTGCTGGTTATTTATTTTTGTCAAAGTTATGTTCTAATGATCGTCTTTATGATCAATCTATATTTTTTCAATTATTTTTTAGACAATAAAATGGCAGAAAACCGTGAAAAATGTTCATAATTTTCCAGAGATGACATCTTCATTTAGCTTGTTTTGACTTTTTGACTCCTCTGATCAAAAGTCCAAAATCCAAAAATATTAAATTACACTGAAAAGGGAAAAGCAGCAAAGTTATATCTTGTTTGTTTAATTTGTGCTCAAGCAGAAAACGACTTTCAGTGAATTTGTGGGCTTTGAGAAGAGCAAGGCTAGCTGTTTCCCCCTGCTTCCAGTCTTTATGCTAAGCTAAGCTAAGCAGTTCTAACTCTCAGAAAGAAAGAGAATAAGCATATTTACCAACAATGGGAATATATAATTAATATGAAATAAAGGCCACTTGTTTCATTCATAATCATTCATTTCTATGCTAGGCATTGTCTGGTTTCACTTTGAGAACTTAAAAAACAACCTGAGAGTTTATGAAGCTGGTTTCATACAGCTGAGGAGTGCTACAGGTACAGAGGTACAACTTAATAATATATGAGATAATTGGCTCCGGTTGGGAGCAGTTGTTACCGTGAAGGCAGTTGAAGGCACATCTGTTGCAGTCGCTGATGTATGATTCTGAGGAGAAGCTGAGGACGTCATGATATCTTTAGTTTCGTCCGATAACGGCGATGGTGTTATGGGAGGACTCAAGAAGGAATCTGTGTCAGAGGAGGAGGAGACGCACAGAATCAGCCAGATGTTTTCTAAACACTCTGAGGCCCATAGACCACCTCCTCTCACATAACACCAGTACAGGACAGATGCAGGATGTGGGGACCATGGCCATGAGTACAGATGCAGGACGACACAGTTATGTAACATGTCAGAGCCCAACATAGCACATTACAACACATCCAGCCTTTATCTGCCATGACAGGACGCCGTACAATATACAGGACAGGACAGGACAGTTCAGGATGTGACAGGACAGAACTGGACAGTTTAGGACAGTGGAGGACAGGACAGTTTAGGACAGAGGAGGACAGGACAGTACAGTACATAACAGGACAGAAAAACAAAAGTACAGGACAGTACAGGACAGGACGGTAGTGATCAATAGAGGACAGGACAAGCAGTGAACACTGCAGGGCAGAACTGGACAGTTTAGTAAAGTACATTACAGGACAGGACAGGAAACCACAATATATGACAGTATAGGACAAGACAATACGGCACAGCGCAGGACTAGACAGTAGAGTACAGTAGATTGCAGGACAGGGCGCTAGAGGACAAGACAGCACAGTTCAGGACAGCACAGTACAGATAGACGACACAGTAAAGTACATCATAGGACAATTCGGGACAAGACAGATCAGGACAGGACAGGACAGCAGTGGTTTCCAAAGTGTCTCAAGGACAAGCCAAGGCTGCCTTTTACACCATTTACATGAACAGTTTAGGGTTGCAGGTTGTCATGGTAACACAACACACTTTCTAAGCATGCGAGTGTTCCAGGTTCGCAGCAGTCTGAATTACGAAATTTACACATTTAACTGTGTGGACAGTTTCTGGCCGTTGGTTTAAATAAAGGTTTGGGAACCACTGCAGTACAGAGCAGTACATGACAGGACACAACCCGCTCTGTCGGCACTGTACCTTCCTTCTTATTAGGGTCCTCGTTATGTGGTGAAACAGTAGTTTGATTTTGTCCTCTGGAAATGGAGGACACTGCTAGAACTGAGACAGAAAGAGGGAATGATGAAGGGGGGGGGGGGGGGTTAAAAGACCATGCAAGGACTTGATGATGTTACAGTAACATTTACATTTCAAACAGATTGTGTAATCCCCAATGTAAGCTAAAAGAACAGAAATAAAATGAACATATTCTCAGTAATAGTCGATAGGTGTACTTGTTGAGGGCTCAGGTCTTAGTTTTGCTGCTGCGACAAGTTTTCATATGTGTGAAAAAGACAAACGCTGGTGTGAAAATGTGAGCAGAGAAGTGAGACAGGACAGGAGGCCGACAAAATAATCTGGTAATGTAGGAGTGCATTAATCACATATTTACATTAATGTGACCTCCGGCCTTTGACCTCGGCTGCTTGTAACGTCTGTGATCTAGAAACTGAAGCTTAATCGTCTATTGACATCATCTGATCTATTTTATATTTCAATATGTGATTTATTAATGTTTTATGTCCCATATTTGATTCATATATTAGCAAAAATACTTCATATTCACACACTGTCTCATATATCTGTGGTTTAACAAATCAGACTTGTTAAGAAATTGCATATTTGCATATTAAATAGAGATGCATTATTTTGCACATTTAAGGTAGAATAAATGAGGCTGCGCTAATGAGAAAAGTACCACTCAGAGGTGACATTAAAGATAAATAATGTGGAATTCGTTTTAAATTAAGAATACATAGTTTATTAAAAACCTATAGATTTACTTTAATTTCCGGATAATTCAAGATCATTGTCCGCCTATATGGCAGCATGTGTGTGCTCCATAGTGCTTCCTGCATGTGGCAGGTGTTCCTGAGTGCTTAAATTAACCCTAAAGTCATTCAAGGACATTCAAGTGTAGATTAAAGACTAAATCAAGGCCTTGGAAGTTATGGTAAATTAATGGACGGCTGTGGAAGTAACTGAAAGCCCGTCTTGAATGCACACGCTCGGGAGCGAAACCTCGAGGCTTCTGCAGCGTCTGATTCAACTGGTGTCAAAATAATCTGAACCTCGAGCCTTGAAAGGTTTGAATTTGCAGTGTGAGCGAGCGCGGGGGGGGGGGGGGGGGGGGGGGCTGGTTTCCTCTTCTGCTTTTTAACTTAGCAATAAATCAGATTTTTTTTTTATGTACCTTCATTATCTCTCTGGAAAACTAACAAGTAAACTTGGTTTGAAATCTGAGATGACGGCCGGTCGGCGGTTGAGCTGAACTCACCGAGGAAGCAGAGGCGACTCCACGACTTCAGCATGGTGACGGACTTACTTCTTCTCTCCCTCTCTCCCTCTCTCTCTCTCTCTCTCTCTCAGAATATCTTGTTAAAGATGGTGGACGGTCATCGGCGAGGCGGTCAAGTGTCCTTTTATTGCCTTTATTCTGTTCCTTTTACCTCTACTCTCACTTCTTCTTCTTCTCTGTGAGCTCTCTGCTTTGTGCTCTCTCTTCCTCTCTCTCTCTCTCCACTCGTTCTCAGTGTCTCTCAGCCCCCCCCCCCCTCTCTCTTCCTATCTCTGCAGCTCTCTCTTCATCCTACCTGCCAGTCACTTTCTGCCTCTCTTTCTTCTTTGCTTTATTCTCACTCTTTTTGTCTGTTCTGTCTTAGAACACGAAATGGCCAAAAGTATGTGGACACAGAACAGTTTGTTCTCATCAGGGGAAATCTTAATGCTACATCATTCAGTGATATTTGAGACAACAGTGTTCTTCTTCGTAGCATCAGTTTGGGGGAATTCAACCTTTTCGATGTTATCGTGTTTCCAGTTTGGTGTGGGAGGACTAGACTGGTCTGCACAGAGCCCTGACCTCAACCCCATCCAACACCTTCGGGAAACGAACTGGAGCGCCGACTGTGAGCCAGACCTGATCCCCCAACATCAGTGTTGGACCTCACTGCTGCCCTTGTGTCTGAATGGGATCAAATCCCTGCAGCCGGTTCAAACATCTGGTGGAAAGACTGAAACCAGGAGAGAGGAGGCTGTCACAGAAGCACAGTAATGTCCATGATTTTGGAATGACATGTTCAGCAATCACATGTGATTGTGATATTTGGGTGTCCACATACTTTTGGCCATGTAGTGTATATCTTGCTCCCTTTTGCCCACCTTTATCTTCACCTCTCTCCTCTTGCTCTTTCTTGTTTATGGTACTTTCCGCCTTCTACAACCAGTTTTTTTTCTCAACCCTAACCTTTTCCTCTCTCCCCCCTCTATTTCTCAACATCTCTCTCTCTCTCTCTCTCTCTCTCTTACTCTCTATGTCTCTCTACCCTCTAAATCTCTCTCAGTATCAGTCAGTATTCAGGAACTGAGTCATCGACCGCAGCGCTAGCTCCAGATCAACACAGGATGCTAGCTCAGTTTTTGGTGTCGTACCTCAGCAACACATTGGTGGTGGAAACCTTGTTCAGAGCTAATTCTTACTTTGTCATGTTTGAAGAAACAGCAGACAGAACAGAGGATATTTAACAGCAACATGAATCCTCCACAACATTTCTAAAAGCTCCTGAATCCCAGGTTTTGGTGCTTAAGGAAATTCAGATCAGCTGAAGACTTCTTCATGCTTCTCTGCAAATGATGTGAACCTTTTTGTTTTGGTGTATTTTTCTTCTTTTTGTGGATAGCTAGCTAAGCATAGAACATGTGACCTAAAGCATCAATAGTAAACATGAGGTTTTAGGGTTTAGCGGTGGTGGAAGTATACATTCTCAAACATGCAGTATGTTTGAATATGCAAATAATGAAAATTGAGTAGTTTGGATGCAGTTTTGAAGTTTTTGCTGCTTTCAGATCATCAAAAAATGGGGAAATTATCTAAAATCCATTTGATAATATCAATAATTGACTGTGCTGTCAAGGTAAAATGTTTTTCTACTCAACAGCAAGGGTCATTTAAGATTTACGTTTCCAGAGTCAAAGGTAAAGCCTTCAAATGGCTTTTATCTGACCGAGTAGTTTTATCTTGCCAAATGATAACAGCGCATGCCACATAACCGCAATCAATTTCAGCAACCTTTGTTGTATGTCATACCCTCTCTCTCCCCCATTTCCTGTCTGCATGTCAACTGTCTAATTTAAAAAAAAAAAAGTGTTAAAATGCCCCAAAAAAGACATTTAAAACTGTAAAATGTATTAGCAAAAATGTTTGATCACTTTTTATTTATCTATCTTATTAATCTAATCTCTGAGTTCTTAAGTTAAGAAAATACAGCCATAAGAAAAGCCATAATAATAGTATCTGCAATAAAATTGAAAAGGTTTTCCATATAGGAAACACCCAAACAGGGTGACATCGTCTGCAAACAACAATCCTGTACTGTCACAGAGGCAGAATATAAAGCAAGCCTTTTCACAGTTGCTGAGAGTTTACAGTGTATTTACATGTTCACAGTTCATCACAAACATGACACAAAATGCCTTTTTTAATACGCGAACATGCTCAAAACTAAGAGAACAGAGACCAGACAGATGGAGTTGATGTTAGCTGCAGTGGAGGAGGAGGAGGAGGAGGAGGGAGAGGAGTCACTGGTACTGCTGGCATCTGTGGGTAGAGGGAGACAACAGGTAAGCCATTCAAATGCAACAACATGAGCGTAAAACGTCATTATAAAAAGCACAGAGTGGCACAGCGAGGTTTATCCGTGCATCTTTGTAAAATATTTGGCTCTAGAAGCTTGGTGATGTAGGGACTTCTGGCAGGGACGACTGAAGCTGGCGAGCTAACAGCTAACAGACTAGTAAACCATAAGAATGCTAGCGCTGTTTAGAGACAAGAGCTCTTCAAGCTTCTTTCTATTTTGTCAGTACGAGGCCGATACTCCACCCTGGCATTTTGTTCATTTCAATAACTGAAGTTAAGTCCGATAAAAGCAGCTTAGCTGCCAGTTAGCAAGGGACAATAAGTTCATACAGTTTATTAAAAAGATCAACTCGTCTTTTGTGGAGCCTTTTATATTCTGACAAAGGAGGTTGAAGAAAAGTGGATGGTGCAACACAGCTGGTATGCTACAATAGCTTCCTCCATTTGGAAATCTCCAGCTCAGCACTATCAAGACAACTTGCTGTTGCTTAACGGCAAATTAAATGTATGGTTGCCTGATTCTGGAGACGCTACCTGGTGCAGGAATCAGATTCCTGAATTCTAACTAAAGTTTGTACCATTTGACAAATGTTGGCTCAAGCTTTTTGCCAGACAAGAACGTAGATACTGTATGATTCCGCGAAACCCCAAAGATTTATAAAGATTTATTTTCAAACAGTAACACTTTTAATGTTACCAGAGAAAAGGTCTTAAGGATGAGGACTAAGCAGGACAGAGCAGCTAACATGCAGCTCACGCTAAAGCAGACAAACTCCAAAAGCAAGCAAACTTCCTCTGTTTGATTCGTTGTTTTGGACTGCGTGAAATATAGCACTTTGCTGTCCACCTCTCTGCCTATCAAGTAAAACCTGAACTGTCTACGTGAAGAGAAGGGTTAGGTTTCACTGTGCGAACATAAAGAAGTGGATGTGAAGCAGAGGAGATTGAGGTTACCTGAGGAGGAAAGAGAGGATTGGGGGTCGTTTTCGTCTGACGAGCCGCCGCTGCTATATGAATTATAATCTGCGTCATCTGTTTCATTCATCTCATCATCTCCCCTTGATAACAAGACTGCAGCACCTACAGGTGTAAGAACAGGAAGTTTAAAAACAACGTCTGCTGACGTATGACCCGTCGTCACAGGGTGAATTCATCTTTTCAAAAGAGGGGACGTATGTTGCACCATGAAGGTGTTAACCGAGGTGAAGCTGCTGACAGCGAGGAGGAGATGTTAGCTTTAGTTTGCTTCCTTCACATTTCTATCCCTACAGTATATTAGTGTTCTGATTGGTCGGTAGCCTCTCTCTATTTGCAGATGTTTTATGTGCTGTTTGTACGTTAATGGAAGTTAAAAAGCCAAAGAGGATGGGTTTATGAATGAAAGAGAACTTAATGTTCTTTCATTTCCTGACTGGATTCGATTTCTCTGTATGAAGGGATGATGATTGGAGAGATATCACTACATAACAGATTGATCTTACAATGTGGTGGAGATGCACTCTATCATAAACCATAGTTAATCTTTTTCTCACAGACTCACCGACAGCCCATATCAGCAGGTAAACCTTCATTGTGGTCGTCATCACCTCCTGTCCTCTTCTTCTTCTTCTTCTTCTTCTTCTTCTCCTCCAGGCGTCAGACCCACCAAAGTTTCTCCAGATGTCCGAAGTCTGCCTCTGTTTCTGCCGTCTGCCACCTCACATCTGTCTGTGTGCATGCTCAGTTTACAGAGGTAGGAACTAGCTAACCACAGTGTGTTGAGAGTGAGATGTTTGTCACGTCAGCAGACTTGCTGCCTCAGCTGATATTATTATCAGTAGTTACTGGTATCAGTTTATCAGTAAATTTCTCTACGTGGCTCTACTTTATATACTACTATCCCACTGAGTACTGTTCTACACACAGCATTTCGGGGACACATATTTACTTTATTGCCGAGAGTCAGATGAGAAGATAGACACCACTCACACGTCTGTATGTTAAATATGAAGCTACAGCCAGCAGCAGGTTAGCTTAGCTTAGCACAAAGACTGGAAACAGGGGGAAACAGCTAGCCTGGCTCTGTCCAAAGGTAACAAAATCCATCGTATCTCATTTGTTTAATCCGTACAAAAACCTAAGTGTAAAAACAATAATTCCCAGTTTTCAGTCTTTGTGCTAAGCTAATTTAACTGGCTGCTAGCTCCGGCTACATATTTACTGTACAGACATGAGAGTGGTATCACTTTTCTCATCTAACTCGTCGTTAGAAAGCAAACAAGTTTTTCCCAAAATGTCGAACCACTTACAAACACTTCTACCCTGCTGAGTTAAGGGGCTCCCAAAACCAAACAAGAGGTGGCTTTGTAGTACCGTTCGACCAAATCACAAGTTTCATTATTATGTTTATTTATTTATATTATTTTTATGTTTTACATTTTCATATGCAATGACACATTCAAGACATCCCTGTCTTGTACAAGACAAGCAAGGACAGTCAGTGTGATTGTTTGCCTTATATTATCACCTAATTGCTAGAAAAGGCATCGGCAGGTTGCACATGTGCCCCCTGATACCTCCAGACACATTTAGGACCCTTTAAATTACTGCATCATATAAATAATAAAACAACAATACAAAAAGAAAGACATTTTAAAAAATTAACAATCTGCAAGATATTTTATGAGAATCAGATTGTCAAAATCAGTTTAATTATTTTCACGTCATTTTGGCAATAATTTATTCCAAGAGGAGAAACAAGAGACAGTAAAAAGAAGAGACGTGTCCCAGCTGTGGTTCACCAGCAGGTGGCAGTACCAACATTCAGCAGCTGAACACAGCTGCAGAGTTAGGTCAGGTTGGTCCATCCCATAATGTCTCCATGGTAACAGTTTGTGTTAGGAGGGGAGGCTGGTAGTGTTACTGATACTTGGGCGCCTTTTTGAGCTCAGATTAGTTTGAAGACACCGTGAGCAGAACAGTATTTTCTGTTGTTTTTGCCACCTGAAGGTTCTGTTGAATGATGTCTCATGTAAGCAAGAGCTCAAATCTCCCTTCTTTCCCACTACACATGAACGCAGCACAGCATAGGCGAGAACCATAGGAGCGTGTCAGCAAACAATTTCACTTTTTTCAGGTAAAAAATAACAAAAATGAAAAAAATTCATCAAAAAAAAAAAAAACCTCACACACTTTACATTAAAAACAATTAAATGCACATTGATAGAAGTGCAAATGAGATAACTCCAGATCTGATATTTGCACAAGACATCATTTCATTTTTGCATCTTGGTTTCTTGCACTAAAAATCTCTGTTGGTTAAAGTAAGGCTTTGTCATTACTCTGTGTGTGTGTGTGTGTGTGTGTGTGTGTGTTTTGTGTCCATATAAAGACACAACATTATAAACAGGAAGACGCCGCTGATCTCAGAGGCTCTTCCCCTTTTTGATTCAGATTCAGATTATCGTTTGGGCTTCAAGGTTAAAAGTCATTTTCTTATGAACTACTAATATTTCTGAATGACGCCTGCTTTGATTTTAAATGTTAACTAACCTTTAGCCCAAGCAGCTAGCTAGTCACTCACTAGTTGTGGTTGTTGTTTGTGCTGATCAATTTAATATCTGTTAAATCTATCTGATATAAAGTCACTTTAATGTGTTTAAATAAAGTTAGTTTTATTTTTATAATAGTTTATGCATCAAGTTTCCCATCCTGAGAAGGAGGTTGATTTAAAATGGCCGCCACAGAAGTAAGGTCTGAAATAAATTTTTTCCTCGTTAACTTGCACTGCAAAGATTTCAGAAAGGAGCGTATAAAACTATTTGCACCAATCCCACAAATATATAGAAAACATTGATTTATCTTCAAAATAATCTCCTTCAAATCATTTTCATCTACATATAAATATCATCCACATTCACATGAGGAAAACAATAAACAAAAAAAAATATTCAAGTGCTGCCAGGAATATAAACATAGTGTACATACAGATCTATGCATAAAAACCATATTTTATTACAATATACACATTCATTACTAACATGTTGCATTACTGCTCCATGTGTAATGTATACATGTTTTGTGCTTGTACTTTTAGAAGCCTTCAGTCTTCTGCTGGTGGCGTCTGAAGCAGCTCCTTGGACATGTTTTCAGCAGTGCCTTGCTCATCGACAGTGACTTCTGAGGCTGATTTTCACAGCTGGACTAGCGCCAACGACACTCCCATTACTCTTCGGAAGAACAGTCCAGGGCGATGCTGTGCTCCTGGGCGATGGCGGCCAGCTCTTTCAGGAACTCGGCGAACAGGATGATGGCGAACACTCGGCTCTTGGCCTGGGGGGGAATAGGAGGGCAAGGCGGCAAGACGCCAAGAGGAGGCAAAGCCAGAGTGTCCCTCACTGAGCCATTAGGGAGAGATGGGTCCAGGATGACGTCGCCGCCCTGAGACTGGAGGCACTCTGAGACACATGAGGAAATGTTTCACTGTGACGGTAAAGGCATCAGTATGCTTCATACAAAGTGCTCGTTAGATCGACAGTGTCTGAAATTCTGTTCACCTGCACCTTTACGACAACAGATTTGAAAGGGCTGCTTTCGACTTAACTCACACCCTCTTCATGCAGCAATTCATAACGTTGAGTATAACATCAAGCTACAGCCAACAGCTGGTTAGCTTAGCTTAGCATAAAGACTGGAATCAGGGGTAAACAGCTAGTCTAGCTCCCTCCGAAGGTAACAAAATATGTCTACCTGCACCCCTAAAGCTTCTCCTTTGTTAAATCCAAGTTGCAGTTTTACAGGGTGTAATTTGTGGGACTATTTCTTGTCAGAGTCGCTGCTAACTGTCACCTGGCTGTAACTTCATATTCACAACTGCAGCTTCAGGCACTAAAACCTCCAGCTGGAAGGTTTCATGTCCCATTTCTGTGTGTTGATGTGTGTGTTCATTAACCTCTAAACTTGCTGTCCTGGTCTTTAGCCAACAAGAACCTCCAGGCCTGAGTGACCAGAGCGGGGTAGTCTGGTCTGGTCACCACGTAGCGCTCTATCTGAACATGTACCGACGCCAACACCTACGAATACACACACACACATACACAGGAATGTTAGTATACGCAGTTAGATGGAATAAGACATCACATTAGACATATATGAGTCGTGGATGTTACCTGGTACAGTGTGCGAACGTTGGGCTGGTTGTGTGTGTCTGTGCTGAGCAGGAAGGATCTCAGAAGAGGTTGCGGGTATGAAACCAGCTGGGCCAGGATGCCCGTCACCAGCAGGTTCACAGCGATGGAGTTTTCCAGAAGGTTCTCGAGCCGGGACAACAGAACGCTGATGAATGGACCTGGGGCATCATGGGAAACTACAGGTTAGTGTGTGCGAGGCTGGGAAACAATATGATCCAGCCTATAGAAAAAAAAAAGTGAATAATCAGTAGTAAGATGATCTGAAGTTTAATGGCCTGGCATTATTTTCAGTCACAGTTTTTTTTAAGTCTGGGTGAATCACAACCCACCAGGAGTTTGGGGAAGACTTTGAACAGGTCGGCAAGGGGTCAGTGGGTCAAACTGGCTCTGTTTGAGCATAACCCAACCTTTACACAACAAAGCCACTTTAAATTTTTCTACTTCAGGAAGCTTCTTCTAATTCACTCGAGCTTGAAAACACAGACCTGTAAATGGAACTCCAGAACTGCTGCTGCCTTTCTTACTGCTGCTCCTCCTCCTCTCTTCTCCTTCCTCTTCCTCCTCCTCCATCTCCTCCTCCTCTTCTTCCTCCTCTCCATCATCCCACGAGGAGCTAAAAACGAATTCTTCACCTCCTTCTCCTCCCTCCTCCTCTTCCAGTTTTTGCCTCAGAGCTCGGACACGCCTCCTGAACGTGCTGATGTCGTCTGTGATGTCGTCACAGTCTGGCTCCACACCCAAAGAGAGCATGAGCTCGTGGTATCGGGACAGGAAGTCATCGTTATTAGTGACTTTGTTAGCAGGCAGACTTGGAGACACAGGAGGGTCATGTGGCTCAAATTCAGAATGGCCATTGGTTAAAGCCTTTGTCACTAAACATGGTATGGGATGCTGTGTGTTGTGGTGTGTGTGCTGCTGGTGTGGTGTGTGCATGTGATTGATAGTAGTTGTGAAGTCACTCAGGTTGCAGTTTTGCTTAAATGGCTTGCCATCTTCATCAGTATCATCACATTCGTCGATGATGCGATTCTTAGCATTAAAACCGTTGGTGGAAAACTGACGTCCCTTTGGCTCTCCTTGTACATCTATCCTCTTTACTTCATCTTCTCCTTCCACCTTCCTCCTCCCCATCTCCTTTCCACAGTCCTCACTCCTCCTCCTCCTCCTCCTCCTCCTCACCTCACTCCCATAATCCTCACTCCTTCTTCTTTCCTCTTTCCCTCCATCCTCGCTCCTCCTCCTTGTCGACATTATACTGTTAACAGTTTCCATTACCGTCCTCCCTGTTGTGGTTAACATTGTTGTTAACGTTGTCGTCGCCGCTGCTGTTGACACTCGTTGGCCATTTGGGATGCTTCCACGTGACCGTCGATTTGCTGCCATGATTCGCTCCAAAATGGCCGCCTTTGTGTCTTTCTGGGCGACAAGATCGTAGACCAGAACATCATCCTGAAACTCGGATTCCTCCACATAGGAGCCGTGCACCAGCTTGGTCGCAGTGCGTCGCATTTCCTGTATGTGTCGAGGAGGTAGAGGGGGAGGTGCAGGTGTTGAAGAGCGTCTGTCAGACTCCATGGTCATGCTGCCATTTGCTAGTGCCGTGTTTATCACAGCTGATAAAGACGGATCGTCATCTGCAAAAATGTCATCCCACTCAAGCTCCAGGGCAGAGCTGGCTCTTCCTGCCTGGTTGCCCGTGGAGATGGTATCTGAGGAGGACAGGGTGGGGGAGAAGGCCAAGGGGGGAGGAGTGACAACCAAAGAGCAGATGGAGTCACTCTTGACTCGCGGTACGATCTCTTCCTCATCTTCTATGTCGTCCCCTGGTGTGTCAGATCGGTATTCTTGAGGCAGAGGGTTGATCCCGTCATATGGGGCCGACCAGAGCCGACATGCCCTGCAGACAAAACAAAACAGAACTGAAATATAATAAAGTAAAATAATCTCTTACTGGGTTATTCCTAAAAACAGGATTTAATCGTACTGTAAAGCTCATGCTTTTTAGCCATGCTTGCGGCATAGCTCTAGGGATGGCAACGTCTGTCTGTCTAAGGGTCTGAAATTAGGTACCGATATTCACGGTTCCCAGAGGATGAATCTTTATGACTTTAGTGATCCCCTTGCTTTTCCTTCGCACCACCATTTGACATTGACATGTTTTGTTTTTAGTGAAATATCACAACAACTATTGAATGGATTGCCTCAAAATGAATTGTAAAAACTTTGCTGATCCACTGACTTTTCATCTAACGCCATCATTTGGTCAAAACCTTTGGCCAATACTTTATGATCAAACACCTGCATGAAAAAACGACACCCATCAGCTTCAGCTGTAGTTGCAATGCAATACCAAACATTGCCCAGCAGATGTCCTTAAACACTTTCACCCATTTTGACCATAACTGCTTCACAAAGGTTCAGTGCTGGGACCAGGTTGATCCATAATCCATCCCCCTTTTTTTTAACGTAGAGGAACATAAAGTTGAGACTGACCTGTGGGAAGTGGAGATGGCCTGGCGGGCGTCCCAGAGGTAGTGGAGATAGTTTACATCTATCAAAAAGTCTGAACCACGACAGTAACCGACACTGTCTGATACTGACAGATCTGACGGAGACGGAGAACCTAAGTTAGCATAAATATATATCAGAGAACATTTCATTGTGTTGTGTTGTGCGTTGGTCGTACTGACCTGCTCCTTTAGGCCAGTGGATGTGCTCCGAGTGTGAGTGGGTGTTAGTGCTGTGGAGGTTCCCGGGGCACCAGGAGGGCAAGAGGAGCAGGAAGGAGGCAGCGCTGGAGGAGTAACAGTCCCTCTGCTTTAGGGAGCAGCGCTGCTTCCTGCTCAGGTGGCTGCAGGGAATCAGATACCTGAGGACACACAGACACTGCTCAGTCCCAGCATGCATCACTCGTCACCAGAATATGCTTATTGGTCGGACAATACGTCGTACATCGGACCTATAAACCTGTCAGACTGACCTGAACACCAGCTGCAGCATGACGTCTTCACAGAAGAGACCAATCAGAGTCTTGAACAGAGCCAGCGACACCGTACCCAACTGACAGACATGCAAAGGGTTAAGATAACGAGGTAACACTCACATGACATGGTGAACTGTGGTTCAGTGTGTTACCTGGAAAGGTGTGTTGACCCTGCTGACCAGTGTGTCCAGGATGTGCACGTTGTCGTGTGTGTGAAGCAGGATGAAGGACAGGAAGGTCTGGAGGAGGGCGGGCTCAGGGATGGAGCGCAGGAACAGATCCAGGTACGCTGTGGTGGTCATCACCTCCTCCACCGTCAGCTGCACACACACGTTAACGGTTATGCAAGCATGTAATAGAAAAACTATTCAATCTACACACAGACTGAAATTTTAAATATGTATTCAGATCCTGCTGGAATTAGAGGGAAAGATCTTTCACATGTGCCCTCTAGTGGTGATTACATGTAGGAGACGTGGAAATAAATGTCCTGTCTGCTGCACTTTGACCTTGAAGTGTGGCATCACCACAAAGCCTCCTCAAGATCCGATCAGCATCAGCGACACGGGACAATAAGGAAGCACAGAAGCCGATAGTGATGAGGTTCGCTACCTTGTGCAGAGCAGGAGCCAGTACAGGCACCAGGAAGCCGTTGTAGATGTAACCCAGCAACTGAGACCGGATGGAGGGATGAGCGACCTGAGAGAGACAGATGGAGGTGACTCTAGCACTATTCATTGCATTTGTGTGTGTGTGTGTGTGTGTGTGTGTGTGTTTATTACCTTGGTAACAGCACTACAGAAGTCCAGTGAGTGCAGGAAGTGGACAAGAGCAGGAACCTGTTGACCCAAAGACCAGGTAAGAATGGAATCAGATTAACTCATTCATCATTTCACTCCGTCACTGACTCGCTGTGTGGTCGCCATGGTTACCTGCTGCCAGTCAGCCTGGTCCAGACAGTGCCAGTCTTCACTGTAAACCTGCAGCCGCGCTGGAAGAGACGAGTACAAACCAGACAGACCAGTGGCCAGCACCTGTAAACACACACACACACACACAGTTTCAGTCACACAGTACATAGACACAAGTCAGGTACGCACACACACATGAACACACACAGGCTTTTGTGGAAATTAAATTCCAGTGCAGATTAGTGTGTTCTTTTTTATAAATAGCAGCAAATGAGGGCAGATATGAGCAGAGGAGAGACAGGACGAGAACATGTGTTTCATTGATTCATTTAAAATTATATTAATATTAATTAACTAAAAGATCCATTAAAGGAATAGTTTCACATTTTGGGAAAGATGCTTATTTGCCTGGTCAAGAGTGGGATGAGAAGATCGATAGCTTAGCTTAGCATAAAGACTGGAAACAGGGGGAAACAGTTAGCCTGGTTCTGTCCAAAGGTAAAAACATCCAAACAATTGAACAAATTAGATCAAATGTGTCAATTTGTGGTATTTGGAGGTGCTGGTACAGTAGGTTGTTACCTTTGGACAGAGCCAGGCTAGCTATTTCCAGTCTTTATGCTAAGCTAAACTAACCAGCTGCTGGCAATAGCTTCATATTCACCGTACAGACATAAGAGTATCTTCTCTTGGCAAGAAGAAAAAAATGCCAAACTATTCCTTTAATGAGGGAGGAAAGTGGAAGGAGGATAAGAAGAAAAGGAGGGAGTAGAGGGAGAGGAGAAAGCAACATCATCAACAACAACAACAACAACAACAACAACGTCAACAGCTGCAGTCTTGAGTCTAACAATCAGGCAACTGTCCAATCACGTGCAGACTTACTAATCCCTCTCTGTGTACGAGCCAATCTCACACTGGTTTACTAATCTGCTCTCTGCATAAAGATTGAGGTCAGAGTGTGGTTACATGGGCTTAAATCTGACACACACACACACACACACACACACACACACACAGGTGGCAAGTGTCTTAGCTCGCCCCTTTCACATACACACTCCCTCCCTCTCTTTCTCTCACACAAACAGTAACAGCAGAAACTAGCAGTGATGGAGCCAACATGGCCGACACAGCGAGCGTAGACACCTGAAGGACACAAGTAAACAAAGCATCTTGTGTTTCAATAACATTTGGTATCTTTTTTAAGAATATTGTTGTTATTGTTCCACTGTCATTGGCAGCATGTCTCCAGGGACGACAACGTCTGTCCACCACTTTGGTCCAGACTGAAACATCTCAACAACTGTGAGACGGGCTGAGATGAAGCCTCAGCTGTACGTTGTGCTTTGTGGTAATTAGCTGCTCAGTACAGCCTCACACAGCTGCTGGCCTTGTTTGAAGTTTCATTCATGTTTTTGTACTAATTCATATTTTCATATAATTGTTATTATTATATAGTTCTTTCACTATTTTTCTTGACATTAATACTTTTCCATGAGTGTTACTGTATTTTGTATCTTTGTATGAATTGTAATAACTTGACATTTCATCATTTCATCCTTTTTGTATCATTTTGTCTTCATTTGTTGTAGTTTTTAAGTTTTTTCCTTGACTCTTCCTGTATTTATTTGTAATATCTTCCCCTGAAAACAAGGTTCACATTGTTTTCCTGCTTCCTTCTGTCACTTTCTTTGTCTTCTCTTATTCATTTGTTGCTTTCTTCACTATTTTGTCCTTGTTAATGTCCTTTACCGCTTTCCCTCTATACATTTCCCAGTTGCTTTTCCTTCCTCTCTGTCTTCCTCCTCCTCCTGAGAATCTGAGATCTGTATCAAGGAGTGGGTTCTTTTGATTCTGTTATTCTGTTTCATTCTCCCACAGAAAAACACATGCATGTATTTGGAAGGTATGTGGAGATTAACCTAGTTTAGCTCCGCTAATGGGAGGCTATGTGGGGTAAACTAGCAGCTCTGCTGAGGAAATATACCTTTAAATTCTCCACAGGTGTATGGCCGGTCTAACTAATCTGTGTGATATATCTCTCTTATCGATCTCTCTTATCGGACTGCAAACACAGCATTGAAATTTTAATGTTTTTATGCAATTACAACAGTAGCGAACAATCTTTAAAATATTAGGATTTTTTAAGAAGTTGTGAAACAAATGAAGAAAAATAATACCGGTATTCTTATTTATTCACTGTCCTTGTTCCTTTCAAAGTTTTACATTAATAGCACCATGTTAACCTCGTTTAAAAACGAGAGCAAAAGACTGCAGAATGTTAGCCAGCGGGCTTATCTCTGTGATCCACATCTACTGAGTGACGCTGATCCTGAACAAATCCTTGACATTTCCAACTAGCAGACTCTCCGGCAGACGTAAGGTGACCATGAAACTTGTGCCAATAGACAATGAGCAGAGGCGTCGTCTCCTCAGTTTGTCTTGGAATGAGCCATCAAGGTTCAGTGATGAAGGATCCAAACTATCCGTCCTCGATAGGTTGTAATTTAGCAGCAGTTCATGTTTGTGTGTGTGTGTGTGTGTGTGTGTGTGTGTGTGTGTGTGTGTGTGTGTGTGTGTGTGTGTGCGGACTCACAGGACAGAAGTATGTGTTCTCGGCGATGTGCTGGGCGACTCGAGGATCAGAGGCCGACAGAGACATGATGAGCAGCAGAGCGTCTCTGGCCTGCTGACCGACTGAACCCTGTCTGAGGGAGCGACAGACAATACAGGTTGTGTTCATACTTGTGAATGTTGGTGTGCACACGCGCCTATATGAAAATGCATTCCACCACTATGTGTGATGTAGATGTGTGCAAAAGGCCAAAATGTGAATGTACCCTAAATGTGTGTACACCATAAATGTTTGTTGCTTTGCCCTACTAGTGTGTGTGTACCTGTTTGTGTCTGTATACGTCTATATATTTCTATATGTGTGTGAACAAGTGAACAACATACACATGCATGCACCTGTGTGTGTGTACCCCTGTGTGTGCTACAGGTATTGTATGTGTGTGTGTATGCAGCCGTGTGTATATACCTACCTATACTATGTGTTTACTTTTACATGCGTATCCTGTGAATGCATGTACGTACCTGTTGGCTGTATACCTGTGTGTGTGTGTGTGTGTGTATACCTGTGTGTCTGTATACCTGTGCATGTACACCTACCTGTGTGTGTATGGTATGAGCAGGGAGAAGAGCAGGAAGTTGGCGGCTCCCTGGTCCTCACTGGTGTGGAAGAACAGTTCCAGCACTGAGGGATCTTTGACCAGAGCCACACACAGCTGGTTCAACAGGAGAACCAGCTCCGCCTCCACCACACCACCGCTGTCTGGAGATGGAGACACAGGTGATTAACTACCCAGGTAACAGTTTAGACAGCTTACTCAATCTCATGGTAACGACTCCACAACGGTTTTTGTCCGGATTAAACAAACAAGATATAACGTGTTAATTAGTGAGCTTTGGACAGAGCCAGGCTAGCTGTTTCCCCCTGTTTCCAGTCTTTGAGCTAAGCTAAGCTAATCGACTGCTGGCTCCACAGACATACGGATATGAGAGTGGTGTCAATCTTCTCATCTAACTCTCAGCGAGAAAGTAAATAAGCCTATCTCCCCAAATGTCAAATTATTCCTTTAATGATGTCACCACCAACTCACCAGTTCCAGCTCCAGCGCAGGAGGCCAGCAGCATCATGAGTGGCCGTAGAACTGGTTTGTGGTGCAGTAGAGGCTGCCTGGCCTGAGACAGAAGCATCTGGTACATCCTGAGCTGCTCCAGCTTCATATCCTCAGTAAACTGTCTCCTCAGGCTCCACAGAAACAGCCTCTCCATCACACCCTCCAGAACCACGAACTCCAGGATAGTACCCATCGCTCCTCCTAACAGTGCAGAACAGGCATGAGACCACACACAATACAACATGGTGGCATTATGAAACATGTTGTTTACCTCTGTTCTCGTACCTTGCCCCGCCTCCTCCTCCATCAGCAGGAAGAGCATGTGTTCCACGTAGTTCTGGACGGCGCTGGCCTCGTCGGCCGGGATAGGACCAAGGCGTAATGCTCCGGAGCTGCTGCTACCGCTACTAGCATGACCGGAGAGGAAACTCAACGTACCGGTGCCGCCACGACCCGGCTCGTGTTTCTCCAGGATCTTTACTACCTGCAGAGAGAGACAGAGAGAGAGACATTGAACACGTCCTCAAACAAACAGAAATGTCACATTTCCATCAACATGGCTAATGCTCTTTCACCTACATCATTATTAACTTAACTCCGCCCTCTTCTTCTATATTAATCTATATTCATTTGTATTCTCTTTTGCTGATTTTTGGGAAGATTTAATCAAAATTTTGATGGAAGCTTGACATCAAAGCAGCAACCACCACAGCAGCGTGTTGAATGGTTTTAAGCTGCTGTTTCCATAATGGCCACTAGGCGCTAGGCACCAGAAGAACTTTTGCAATGTTGAAGGGAATGGGAAAACCTCTGACACTTTTCTAGAAATACAGAGTCAATGGATTGTTTCTTACAAGAAGTTAAAATGTGAAAAGCTGATTTCAGTCCATCTAATGTTTGTCTTAGTGGTGATTTTGAAAAATATTTTTCCATCAAGAAGATATTGAAGCTTAAAAAGAGCTGTATTTCTGGCAGGGTGATCGATGAGATCATCCATGGTGGTTATTCCATCCTTTTTGCCATAATTATGATTTTCTGGCTTCAGTAACTGACGCCGATAGCAGCGAGTGGTGAAACCTAAATTTCAGGCTTCAAAACGTCCCTTCAGAAATCTTTGAAATCAACTGAAATGAACAAAATCTAATATTCATACTTAATTTGCACTTATAAACAGCAAAGAACAATTCATCAATATAAGACATTTAAGACGCAGTAGATAACAGATCGCTGTGGGAGGGGTGAACAAGGGATGAATACATGAATGAAAAGAGGGAAAGAGAGAAGAATGTAATTCACTGTCTGGACTTGTGTTAACCTTTGACCTCTGTTGCTTCAGACAAGGACCACACACACAAACACACAAACACACATACACAATACACTTGTACACACACAGACATGGAGTGTGTGTGGGTTTTCTTGGCGGGTGTAGAGAGAGGTTTGTTATAAATGGATCCTGTGTTTAAGGGCCAAAGTCTGGGTCAGCAATGCACACACACACACACACACACACACACACACACACACACACACACACACATAATCACACACTGAGCCTGCCAACCATTATGAGAAAATAGGACAGACTGAAGAGATTGAGACTGAGGGACAGAAGAGATGACGAGCGTCAACAAAACAACAGGAAAGTGAGTTTTTCTGTCTGAGAAGTGACTGATTGATTAGTTGATCGATGGATAAACTGATGATGAGGTAAATATAGAGGAAGCCATGATTAGTAGATGAGTTGATTACCTGCGCCCAGTGGTTCTTAAACACAATCATACAGGTCTCGGGGTCCACCCCTCTCAGCGTGAGAGACTTCCTCCGGTTGCCCCCGACAACCACAGAGGCCATCATTTTGATTGGCAGTCAGGTGGCTATAGCATGTTCCAGTTCAGTGGGATGGTGGCAAAGGGGCATTAGCTGGCTCTCTCAGCCCAGGATAAGGCTCTCTCCCTGGGCTTGGCAGGCAGCTGCTGGCCTGCAGGAGGTGGAGGTGGACAGAGTAGACACTTTTCATTGTGTTGCAAGTATGAGGCAGACATACTTCCTCTTCTAGGAGCATACCAGTAGTACCAAAGGAGGCTCTTTTTAACACCCAGAACTTGCCTGAGAATCATCACGTTTTTAAGTTTTATTCAGTATCAAAGTAATCCAGTGATAGTTGTCTGTACATTCATGGGTCTATTGCAAACAGGAACTGCTAATTGCTAATTCGGCAGGTTAGGGTTGCAAAATATAAAACAGATATAGCTAATTAAGTGACTCCATGGCAACATTATACCTCCTCCCCAAAAAACATATGGGAACTGTAGTTCCAAAGCTTACATACACATTACTGATGTACATGTGTATGTAAGTATATGTGACCACGTGTATAATGTTGATAGTGTGTATCTGTATGTTTTCAATATGATGTAGCTGCACGTGCAGGCTGTGGAAACACATTTAGAATATAAAGACTATCTGACGGTCTGTCTATTACACTTTTAGCTTGATTTCCTTTCTTCCAGACAGCCATTGGTTTCATTTCATTATGAAATTCAACTTGCAGAGATTTGAGGCCGCAGAAAGGTAATCCATCACAGTGAACTTTATTTTTAGCCGTGGCTCTAGGGATGGAAATGTCAGTCAGTTCTCTGTCTCTGTCTTTCTGTCGTCGTGTTTCTCTCTCTGTCCAAAAACTGACAGGAGCCGAGGCCGGAACAGGAAGTGAGGGTCGTCAGCGGCAACAAGCAAACAGGAAAAATGAGGACACGTCCGAGTCCCACCCTGGGCGTTCCGGGACATTCCATGAATTCCCATCTGAGCTCTCCAAGAACCCCCCCCCCCCCCCCCCCCCCCAACAGTATACCTACCTCTGTGCTGCTGCTGCTGCAACGACATGGGCGAGCGAGCCTGCTGCCTGAAAGAGAGAGAGATGAGTGAAAGGTTGTAAACTGTCACACACACACACACACACACACACACACACACCATCCTTCACCATCTGGGCCTCTAATCTGTGTGTGTGTGTGTGTGTGTGTGTGTGTTGGGCAAATAGTCAGATTTTGGTCCAATTTCCTGTTTGGATCATGAAGTTGTCATTATAGGGTGTGTGTGTGTGTGTGTGTGTCCGTGTGTCCGTGTGTCCGTGTGGACTGTATTACTCATGTTGTGGGGACATAAGTCTGTTCACACAAGACTCGCCTTCCTTTTGGGGACAAAACACAAGTCCCCATAACGTAAAACCTTGAATTTACGGGTGAAGACTTGGTTTAAGGTTAGAGTTAAGTCAGGGTAAGTCTCCAGGAGGTGAATGTAAGGCAATGTAATGTCCTCCGAAGTGATGCAAACACGCCTGTGTGTGTGTGTGTGTGTGTGTGTGTGTGTGTGTGTGTGTGTGTGAAAGAGAGAGAAAAAACAGAGAGAGAAGTAATCTGAGATGAGACAGTGATGTTTAATCCCAAGCCACCACCCTGTGTGTGTGTGTGTGTGTGTGTGTGTGTGTGTGTGTGTAAATCAGACAGTCACATGCCATCACATAAACCAGGGATTAAACACACACACACACACACACACACACTGACCCGAGGTGTTCAGATAACGACGATGATGACAGAGCACCTCAGCAGGAGATCAAACCTGCAACCTGTCAGTCACAGGACCGTCTGTTTACTGTCAGTGAAGGAGCTGATGCATTCCCATACATCTTCTAAGTAATAAGACAAATAAAATGATCCTGAAACGCATACAAACGTGTTCACACATACACATCTGCACACGTGTTAATGTCCTTCATGGACGGCAGCTGTTGGATTCAAGGTCTTTACTGAGCGACCACAGCTGTTTGTTTCTCACAGAAAACTGTGTTTCTAAAGGTGAAAGTCCTCGCACCAAAATCAATATCGATTAATCTGCTGATTATTTTTTCTATTTCATTTCTTGTTTGTTTTATAAAATATCAGAAAAATGATGTTGCAATTTCCATGAGCTCAAGGTGACCAACAGCCCAAAACCCAAAGCTAAGTTTTGGCACTTTTGGGTTAAAAAAGTCATTTACATGATTATTGATGATGATTATCAAATTATTATTAATTTATATTAATTTTCTGTCAATCAATCTAATTTTACAGTATTATCGACTTTCCTGATTACAGTTAGAGGACCATACTGGTGGAGTTGCCTCTTTAATCCCTTTAATCCCAAATCTTGTACTCTTGTTATTACTGATGGCCACAGTAAACTATGAGAAGCAAGTTGTTTGGATGTGAAACTTTTACTGAAGTAAAAGTACTAATACCACACTGTGAAAATACTGCACTACGAGGAAAATGTCTTACTGTAAGTTAAAGTATGTAAGTATTCTCAGCGAAACGGACTTAAAGTATGAGAGTAAAAGTACTGATGTTGCAGTAAAATGTTCGCTGTCAGTGTTTCTGGATTAATAAGTACTGCTGCATTAATGTGTGTGTTACTGTGTCACATTTAGCTGCTGTAGATGTTTCAGCTCATTTCAGCTACTTTATTGAGCTTTTCAGCTTTGTGACGATGCATTTTCCATCAGATCTGAGGAGGTTTAAATAGTTTATTTAGCTGAAGGAGGAGGAGAATGTTCTCAACACATGAAGGAACATTTCATCGACACACCGCTGAACCTGAACACACCACCACAGAGTGTGTGTGTGTGTGTGTGTGTGTGTGTACAGGTCAATGAGGGTCACTGAACTGTGAGTGTGAACACATGCATGCATCACCATCTTAATACTTCTTACATCACACACACACACACACACACACACACACACCTCACTGGTGTACCAGCATTACTCAGCAAAACTCACACACACACACCTGATACAGAAAAGACAGAGTCAGCAGTTAACAAGATAGACTTCATATAAAAGATGCTCTCCTTGAACAACTACTTTGTTCTATTCTAATCTGCTTTTCTGTTTTCTACTCCAGCCTAAACGTGCCTGAGCTGTTTTTATTGCTTTATTTTAATTATTTTAATTTCTGTTATATATTTTTTTCCTGTCTATATTATTTTACAGTCTACATTGTTTTCATCACTTTATTCTGTTCTATTCTGATCTACTTGTGTGTTTTCTATCCCTGACTGAACGTTTCTGTGCTGTTTTATTCCATTTATTTACTTTTCTATTCTAATGTTCTTCTTTTAACTGACTGTCAGCTGCTGTTAATCTGCCACACAAACTCCAGTCTTTCTGTAGCTTGTTATGAGACTTAACCCTCTGGACTATGAACAGCATGATATTTAATATACTGAGCTGCACCTGCAGTGAGCTGTCAGACGGATCTTACCTCAGCTGCTCAGACTGAAGGAATGTCAGGCTCTCTAACTGTTGCTTCTCGTCCCAAAAACTAGAGAAAAGTAGCTTTAAAGTCCACAAAACGCGTATAAATCCCGGCGTTTCTCGGTTTAACCCGGATGTTTGTGTCGTTTCGGTCCGTTTCTGGAAGCTGCTCCGCTCCTGAGGCTTTAAGCCGCTCAGCCGTCAATCACTCTGCCGCTGGCTGCTAGGTAACCATCTGGCCCCGCCCATCAATGCAGGAAGCCACGCCCACCCGAAGACACAGCGAGAGCGGTGGAGGAAGTATACAGGCCTGCAGAATGAGTACTTTTACTGTGATACTTTAAGTACACTTTGCTGAGAATACTTCTACACTTTTACTTAAGTAGGATTTTCAATGCTTTTACGAATTACTAGTGATGGAGTATGTTTTCATTGTTGTATTGGTACTTTTACTAAAGTACTTCTTCCACCACTGCTGAATATACACTGCACGCTGTGTGTTTGGTAAAATACTGTACATTAGTACTTCAAATCAGTCGATAATGTTATATACTGTACAGTAAGGTGCAAGATTGGATATTAAAATAGAATAACTGTACATTGGATAAATGTACCTATAGTTGCATTTACTGTATATTACATATATTGCAGTATATTTTAACCTTAAGCTAAATGTAACCTTACCCCTAAAACCAGGTCTTAATTCTTAAATGGAGATGAGTCCCCATAATGTGGACCTTTTGTCCCCACAACCCTATAAAGGACAGCACACACACACACACACACACACACACTGTATCCCCCCTGCTGGTGATAGGCCTACTGTTAACGAGGGCTCGTTAATCACCGTGGAAACGCAGGTTAATGGTCGTTAATCTGCTGTTAGAACAATACACACAGGTCATCTGGACCCCAGCCAACCACCGACCTCATCATCTGGTCTTCAACTGACCTCATTTGAAGCAAATCATATTGATTTTGGTAGTTTGGTAATTAAGAAATAAACAAAATATTATTTATTACAGTAGGATGCATCTGTGTTTAAGTTGTTGTACTTATTACTACTCTAATGAGATTGTACCGTGTATTGTTATTTGGTTTAAAAACTACTATCATTTGCGTTATGAAGTACTAATATATGCTTCAAAAAAGTACCAATGTTTGATATAAACAGAGCATCTGTTTGCATATTAAGCATTTGGTCAAAGTGGTCAGATTTTGTGAGGACACAAATCAGATTCTTTGTGCGTTTCAGTAAAAGTACAAGATGAAACCTGTTCCACTAAAGGTCAGTGCTTTTTCTTTGTTTCTCACCTGCTGCACTCTGGTGGCAACATACTGAAAGTGCACCTAATTTAATTATTTAAACTGATCATTAATTAATCGATAGAAAACGTAGCAAAACCACAATCTAGAAATTAGAAATTAAAAGCTCCCTGTCTTCATTTGACTTTAAAAAAAAAAATATTCAACACATTGCATGTATTTTCAGTAACACTACTTGAAAAATTATTTTTATGCTACTTAATACTTCTACTCCACCACATTACAGTGGAAAATATTGTACTTTTTACTTCACTACATTCATATTAAAGCTCAGATTATTAATACAAAATATAACCATTAAATATGAACTATGATGTAGTTTTATAGACTACCCAGCACTATATAAAGTAGTATTATCCCCACCTTATTTAGCGACACATAATGCATCAATAATTGTAATCCAGCATTACACATTATTCTGAAATAGTCCATTCTGCATAACAAGTACTTTTACTTTACTTTAAGTATATTTTGATGCTATGCAAAACTAAAAGTTGTTTCAGCTCTACTTTTACTTGTATGACAAGTATTTCATATTATGCTAATGTTACTTTAACTAAAGTAAAATATCTGAGTACTTCTCCCACCACTGTTTCATTTTAAGTGACTTGTTTTGTCCTCCATGTTTTATTTTCTGCCCCATGTTTGTTTTTTCTTCAGTTGGTGACGTCACGCAGCTGGAGCGCGTGCGGCTCTGTATCGTGAGCTCGCGACCGCCAAGAGAGGGGTGGGGGGGGGGTACAGGGAAGCTTGGAGAAACTCTTCAACCGAAACCCAACACAACGGCATTTATTGTCTTCAGATAACAGCGGGGTTTAAACAGTTTAACGCCCCAGAAGCCGCCGAGCTCCGAGCCGAACTGTTTAACTCACTCTGGAAGTCGCGTCGGGCCACAAAGTTGACGGTGTCCGGGTGAACTTGTCTCGGTTTGTTGTGGTGGATGTTAGCGACGACAAAACGGGAGGAGGGATAATGTTGGTGCTGCTGTCTCTGTTTTGACCCAGCTCCATTTTCCCCAGACAGACAGGAGAAGGAAAAGTAAGGATAAAGAAGGAAGGAAAGACAGAAAGACAG
This sequence comes from Enoplosus armatus, assembly GCF_043641665.1. Taxonomy (NCBI): domain Eukaryota; kingdom Metazoa; phylum Chordata; class Actinopteri; order Centrarchiformes; family Enoplosidae; genus Enoplosus; species Enoplosus armatus. Next base: position 1,734,580 of record NC_092202.1, on the reverse strand, counting down.
AAAGAAAGAAAGGAAGGAAGGAAGGAAGGAAGGAGAAATGGCCGAAGCGCGGTCAGAAGAAGAGGAGGAAAACATGATGAGGGACACCCGGGAACAAGTGGTTCGACGACAGCCCAACAGCTCCGGAGGTAAAAGAGCGAAAATGTTAACTTATCTCGTCTGTTTCAAAGTGATTCCACCTGATATCATCTCAATTTATTGATCCATGTGGGAAAAATAAGTTGTCACAAGTCAACTGGCTAGCTTACACTGGAAATACAAACCCTCAGCTGGAACTGTAGATGGCCAGATATCAGCAAGGTAGTCTGCACGTTTCTAACGATAAAGCTAAAAAAAACAACAATATTTCTTTGACATTCTTTATGTGGAATTACAGTATCTTTGTGGTACTTTTAGTTAGTTCAATGGTACTTTTAACTACTATGTTATCCTCAGTACTCCTTCAGGATCTTCCACTTCCACTCCTGATATGTGTAGGATCCCTGTAAAATCTGTCATAGGACTGATACAACTATTTGTTCAAATGCTCTCTGTACTGTACAGGCTGCTAAAAATACCAGTTAAACGTTGTTTCAGAGCCACAAAGCGGTGTGAATTATCTGGAGTCTGTACTGAAAGAAATGTGTAAGAAAAATAAATCCTAAGTAGGTTTGCATTTCGGTTCTAAAAGTGATAAAATTTGGAATGAAGTTTTGTGAAGGGTAAATTGATTAAATGGATTCTGGACTATTTTGGCAATTGATTAATCATTTAAGTAATTTTTAAAGAAAGCAAAAATGCCTAAACAAATCACTGGTTCCAGCTTGTCAAATGTTAATATTTGCTGGTTGTCTTTTACTTCCATGATATTAAACTAAATATCTCTTGGTTTTGGAGTCTCCGTCTGTAACTGCAGGCAAACATACTGTATGTGTGTGGGTGTAACCTGCTTGAACCCAAAGCCATAAATTCTTGTATCGACATGCAGACATGCAGACATGTCACCTTCTGGGTCAAAGTTTACACATGCAGGCATAAATACACAGACGCTCACTGAAACATTCCCTGTTGACTGTAATGGTGCAGGCCTGTGCCAAGACTTACAGCCATTAGTTTAATCTACAAGTCTCATTCAGGGAAACACAAGTTATAATTGAATTCTTCAAGTCTGCAATCCCCACAGAAGCCTTTCAGATGATGCCGTCACCTCAACCCTCTGGCTAGGGCTGGGTATATCTTTAGGGATAATTACACAACACATGTCTGAGCACCTTCTTGAAGTGATACTATAACACAATACACCCGAGCACTTGGCCAAGTCTTTTAAGTGAAAGGGTACATCCCTGAGTATAACCTGAAATATTGCATTTGACACTATTCATTTAAAATCCCCACATAATGTGGTTGCAGTAGGGTTCGACGATGACAACAGGATAGAGGTTCTGCATCAGTTAGGCCTTCAGCACAGGACGTCATGTTCACTGTAGACAGACCTCTTCTGCATAAACTTTATCCACTGGGTTCAGTTACTAGCAGCAGCTCTGAAAGGAGAAACAGGCACATGACATGCACAGAAGAGTTTTATCTTGGGTTGGGGGTTGAAAACATTTTACCAAATCCAAATCCAGTAGTGAATCCACTGTCCTTATCAAATCTAATGAGGTTTAGCTTTCGTCATTTGCAAGTAACTAAAAACTAAACCAGTTTAGATCTGTGATCACCTGCTGTTGGCTGAGAAGCCAGAAACACTACAGTTTTTAGTGGTAGCTACTAAATTAATTACCATTTACATTAAATAAGCTAGCAGAAGTAATGTTCACAACATGAAGACGAGATGAGCAGCAGAAGCAGATTTATTATTTATTGTTCTGTTGACATAACATTCTGACTTTTACACCTGACTTTTCACTAACTACTTGATCTAAAGGTCCTGATTCAGAACTGTCAAGTTGATGAGCTCAAAATATTGATTTGAATTAATGTTAATCAGCCGCAGCTGATATAATCTACTGCCAGTGACGTTTGTCATTTTAACCGGCGGTTAGCTCCAGCTCTAAACGAGAAGCCTGCTAACGCTGCCTGAATTTTTTATTCTTTGCAAATAAATAATAACAAGCAGCGATAAAGGATTCGATAAGAGATTTGTTACAAATCTGGGTATTTTGCTGTCCTCTCTGTATCTTTACTGTCAGCTATCAAATAAAGGCAGAACTGTACCAGGAAAAGTAACATTACTTGAAAACATTTGCCATATCACGATTTATATTGCTTAGATTGATATAAAATTCCATATATCAGAATAGATTTTATCCCTATCATCCACTCTGACTTTATCTCCACTGAGTAAAAAGGAAGTGATGCATTTTTCAGTTAATAAACAGAAGAAGAAAAAACAGGAAGTTAAAATTTGATTGACAGGTGATCTTAGGTGATAGTTGATCTAACAGGGAAGTGTGTTACAGAAACACCACATTAATAAATGCACTTTTACAATGTTGAAACATCACAGTAAATAGTGTCAAAACACTTGGTTTCAGCCATATTTACTGCTGCAAAACCAGCAACAAAGAAATCCGCCTGTCAGAGCTGTTAATTCATCAGCTAATGCTCATACAAGTAGGAAAGAGGCTTAAAGGTGGTACAAACATGGTAAAAACACAGATCTGGGAGCGTGTGTTGCTCAGAGTGCAAGTCAGCTGTTGTTGTGTAATGAGACTCGAGCATGTGATCATGACATGCTGAGGTCACCGAGATTTCATCAAATGTTTATGTAGGGGATTTATCATCTGATAATGCTTTTCTTTTTTTAACTTAAGAGTTTTGATTCAGAAGAACTGCACAGGCAGTTTTCAACACGCAGGAAACTGTGTTGGAAATCAAGCAAAGCAAAGCTGCTGAGAAACAGTACAACATGGACTCGTACGCTGGAAAGCACTTGTTTGTGTTGTGAGTAGCTCTCTGGTTCTGGTCTCTCTGTGGATTTAAAGGCAATCTGTGATTCATTTTCCAGCATCTGAAGTTTGTTGTTTGTCTTCGGCCCCTCCTTAGCTTTGAGAAATGCAGCTTAATCAAAACATCATCTCAAGTCAAATCAAATTGCAGCTCCATTTTGTATTTTTTATTGTTTTTCTGTGTTAGAAAGATAAATGAAAGTGATCAAGAGTGAAGATATTGACATTCAAAGTTTCAACTAGTTGGCCTTTTGACAAAGTTGGAGGTGAACGTCAAGTCCACCACAAAGTGACCCACTTTTATTTCCACACAGTAATGTGAGAGATGATAAATGTCTCATGTGAGTGTCCCAGCTTTCATTAATGAGTATTTCCCACCAGTGACCACAATGACAGCAGAATTTGTTTCTGGTAGAGCATCTCTGCTCTCCTGTACATACTTTAAGAAAGAAGAAGAGCTTTTGTCCAGTTGGGGGCAGCAAGAACAAGCTGTAAACAAAACACTGACATATTATCACCAACACAATTTGTCTTTGGGATTAATTAATACATTAAAAAGTAATCTATGAATCTATAATTTAAATTGTCATTGCTAACATGCTAGCAAAGAGTTGCTTATATACACAGTAACTATTTTGATAATCCATTATTTGTTTGAGTCATTTTTTAAAGGAAAAATGTAAAACATTCTTTGGTTCCAGCTTCTTGAATGTGTTAATAAACTCAAAATCTTTAGTTGATAAAATGTTAGTGGAAAAATAAAACCATTTGATGATATTGCCTTTGGTTTTAGGACATTTTGAGGGGCATTTTGTGCTGTTTTCTGTCGTTGTATAGACCAGTCAATGATGAAAATAATCTTTAGTTGCAGTCATAGTCGTGTACAAATAATCACTCTTCTTTTAGCTCTGTTCTGGTCTCAACCAGCACCTGAGAAAATATCTGTCTTTTTAGCAGCTAAATGCTCCACTAGCTTGTTGCTAACTTTGTCTGTCTGCTGTCTGGTGCTGAGCCGGTAGCGTACAGTGGATTTCTTAAAGCTTTTTGCTGAAAACAGCTTCCCGAATCTGGAAATCAGTGTAATGAAAGCAGTTAGTCACAGTAAAGCTGCGGGCCGTAAAACCAGAACAATGAGCTGAAAGATGCTACAACCTTCGTAAAATTGAGGGGAGCTGGGAGTTGGTGATAAATCTCTGTGGGTTCATCACTACGAGCAACAACTTTTGTATACATGTACTCATTTGATCCATTATTAATATACAAAATGTATCGTAGCAGCTTTAAGGAAGTGGCAAAGTTTCCTTGAGTTAAACATTAAATCCCTTCTAACTCCACCCTCTGACTTCTAACCTTTGACCCTTCCGTGCCAAACATGAAACCCAACAGATGACGAGCACTGATGAAAATCTGCTGCGGTGTGCATCAGCGTGTTTGAACGCAGCTCCAGCACAAAGCTCAGCCAGCGTGCTGCAGGACAAACATCTGGAAGTGTTAAAACTCCTGATGACTGCAGCAGAATCCCACAGCAGCCAATCACGGCCTCACTTCCTGGATGCTCTCTGCCAATCAGGAAGCTGGCCAGGACAGACAGGCGGTCCAGTTAGCGTTTTAGAGACAGAGAGAGAGAGTTGGGGGAAGAGAAGAAGAAGAAGAAGAAGAAGAAGACATTTGAGTTCTGGATTAGCAGTCTTTTGGTCTTTGCAGAATATTTTACAGACACGTCAACATTTAGTTTCTCTGGACTCTACAGGGAGCCAAGCTGACCTGATTATCAGTTTGGGGTGTGAAGAGCCGGAGAGGAAAGGAGGTAGGAAATAGGAAAATGCACACACATGCAGAAAAACACAGTCCAGCTGTTCCTCAGAGAGAGAAAGAAGCTGCTGTGTTTTCTTTTTCTTTCTCTGTTAACTTGAAAAGGTGATGACCGGAGGTTCAGGACAGGACACGTTCCTCCACAAGTTATTTTGTCTTTGTTATTGGTGCTCAGTGCTCAGTTACTCATCACTGTGGTGGATCTAAACAGCACTTCCCAGAGATCACCTGTCACTCAGCGGGGACAGGGACTGTGACATGCACCTCCTCCTTTTGGATTTTCTTTTGATGTAGGTGGCACTATTTCCTGCGTGTGCTCCACCGTGGCATGCAGTTCTTCTTCTTCTGTCTATTCCAAACAAACTGGGAACATATGACGCGTCACTTTCTGTTTGGATTGATGGCTTTTGCTTTCTGACTTCGATCAACGACGTGTTTTTCATTTTAATATTTGAAGTTGTCTTGCATTTTGTCAGTTTTGTGAAATGTATGAAACTGATATGTTGTTTCGGGAGTATCGTTTGGACATTTTTGGGTCAATACTTTGAGCTTTGGGACAAAGAAAACATGCCTTTTCAACACAGTAATCAGGGGAATATGAACATGTTTTAACCTCATTTCATAGAGAAATGCCCACAATGACAACAAAAAGAGGCTCTTCAGATGCAAAAAGAATCACTGTGTTTCTGTCAAAGGACCATCGTCAGCACAACTTACAGAACATGTCATTCTAGAGACATTATCAGACAAACAGCAATGACCAATCAGGAGAAGGGAGGTAAGAGGTTCACAGGAGCTACCTGGGTGTGGTCACACGACCGGCAAGGTAAACAGAATGAATAGACAATACATGTATGTGTTTGCATACACCCATGGGAACTCTACATGCACACATGTATAAATACACACCAGAAAAAACTAAAAGCAACCGTATCAATCCTCATTTTTGATCAACGTCACCATCTCTCTCTCTGGGTTTTTAATATGTTGGATGACTCAGAATGAATAAAGGACTATAAAATAGTTAGATCAGGAGAATAATTGCCCACTTAAGATGTGTTTCAGTCAGTCATCCGAAAAGTTTGTTTTAATTTAAAGGCCTTTTAGTCACAATCTCCCTCTCTGTCTGTCTCTTCCCAGCTCGTCCTGACAGACGTAAGCCAGAGCATCGTCACAGGTGAGAGATTTTGCTGCTCTTCCTCTTCTGTGTCTCACCTGGCTGTTTGGCCAAGATGAGTAACTGTTACCAGGAAGTGTGCGTTTAATGTGACCCACATGTAGAGAGATAAGGAGGTGCGTTTGATTCATTTGTTGTGTGTGTTGGTGTTTAAACCTGCTGTGAAAGCTTTAAAAGAACAGAAACTACTTCTGCAAACCTGCAGTAAACATTTTCGGCTGTTAGACTCCAGCCTGGAACTGTTTTCTTCAGTATCCTCGCAGACTTGCAGGGACTTCTTTTCTCCCCTTTGGTCTCTGGGTCTGACACACTCCTGAAAGTATGTTGGCTGTTGGTCGGTTGGCATGGCAACTAGCAGGAGAAGTCACAGAGTTTAAAGACTGTGTGTGTGTTTATGGGAGAAACAGAGCTTCAGTTTGAAGACGGTAACACGAGAAACAAAACTTGATACTTGATACGCTTGATATTAAATGTGGTAAATATTCACTTCAGTTAGCTTTTGCGTGTTTTCCTCATTGCCACATCAGGCTTTTCATTACCTCAAGTCTGTGTATTGCAGGTTTGGGGATTTCTTTCAGCTCTTCAGACCACACCTTTAAAACTGATCCGCTAACAAAGTCAGCTGTGAAACATGGCCAAGCGTAGCTGTAGGCCACATTCTCACTTCAATGAAAACCTAGCTAAGCTACGCTTTCCCCAATAACTGTAACTGAACACTTCCTGCAGCTGCTTCACATTAAAAGCCACCATCAGCTGCCTTTTCTGAAAGGGAAGCAGCTACAGGAAATGTTGGATTTGCTTTAACAGCATACTAGTTTGTAGTTTTTGTAGCCGTTCAGTCAGAAACTGGACACCTTCTTTGTACATCAGTTGGTTCCCTTAAGTTGGTTTGGAAGTGTTTGACTTGTACGGCTAACTGTGCAGCGTCGGAAATCAGCTGCATGTGCTCATTTCTGTAACTTTCCAAAACTGGCGATCTGATAAATATGCCCACTTTTCTCTTAAAACAACAAAAGTTGTTTACATTCAGTGTTGCTCTCCAAAACACATTGTGTGTATCCTTGAGGTCTAACAAAGGTCTTGAGTTAATTTCCATCCTCATAAAACATTTTTAAAATACTTTAAATCGTGCATTGTGCCAGTTTGTTGGCTGTTCAGTGGAATAACGTGAAACCAACCAATCACAGGATGTGAATCCCTCCGCCCGTGTGCTCCAAAGCACTGCTAGTGGTCAAAACCTCTGCAGGCTACCTTTGAGCCCTCTTTTTTCATTCTTCACACTATTACTTCTGTCGTTTTTGTACGTACAACCAAACTAGGAATGCCTTTGTGTCATTAGCCCTGTTTGTGTGATTTATCGAAGTGGCTCCTCTCTATGTAGGCAGGCTTTTTAACCTTCGAGTGTGTCTGTTCACACTGACACCTAAACCCTCACTTGTCTTGCTGCCTTTGCAGTTGTGATTTACATCCGTCTCTCTCCTGAACTGCTGGACCATCAGTCGTACACACCCCAAAAATGATCTAATGGTTTGAGAGGAAAAAGCTCAAATGTTTGCCAAATTACAGAAAAACTACATCAGCAAAGAGGGACAGTGTTCACAGAGTAGACAACTACAGCCTTAAAAATGACCATCGAGTTGAATGAACACCTCTGACAGTCAAACCAAATCTGTGTTTTTTGGTTTGTCCACCCTTTTTTCAGTGGACAGGGAGACATGGAAAGAGGAGGATAAGAGGAGTTTATTTTCCAGCACTGTTTAAAGTAAAGCTGTGTGTGTGTGTGTGTGTGTGTGTGTGTGTGTGTGTGTGTGTGTGTGTGTGTGTGTTGTGTGTGTGTGTGTGTGTGTGTGTGTGTTTGGGCAGTGTCAGGGGTGAGTCATGTGTGTCTGTTCATGGTTAGCAGCTCTGTGGCAGAAAGAGAGACAGTCAGAGACAAAGACACACAGGGAAACAAAACAGACTGAAAGACGATGAAAGAGACAGAGAAAGAGATACAGAGAGTAAAAGACGTCTGACCTCCTTCTGTCGTCTGGGTGAGTCTGACAACAGCTACTGCTCCTCGCTCGTCCTGGAGCTCCTGGAGTATCTTTGAATCATTGTGACAGGTGAAGTCTGGGAGTTTGATAAACAGTCCAGGTCAGGGGAATTTTCCAAAGTCTCTCTCTCTGAGAGTTTAATGTGCTTTCAGCAGATTCTTTGCTCGAGAAGATTGTTAAGAGTGAAAAACAACATTTAACAAACCACAAAGGGAGAAACTGAAAAGTTAGAGAAAGTACTTTCCATTAACTACAACAAGTCATGTGTCCGCATGTGGCGTTGGCCTTGGTTCTCAGTCTCAGTCAACTATTTTAATTATTTATATATGTAATGATGATAGCTCTGCACTTACAACCATGTATATCTACTGTACTGTATCTACTGTCTGTAATCTCTGGGATGTTAAAGGATGTGAACTAGAACACTTCCTGTTTCATCTGCAGTTTTTAAAATGTTTTTATATATGTGCCGAGTCTGTTATTTATTTTCTCACTCTTGAAAACATTGGCTGGAGCTTTTGCTTAGTGCCTCAGAGCAAATGTTGTGTTTTCACCCTTTTCGTTTGGTTAAAGGAACAGGATCAAAACGATTGGTGAAGCCTTCATTTATCTTCAGGTTTATAAAACCTCCATGTGGACGAAGGGTTTTCATCGTCCAGGCTTTAAGAACACACTGGGAACATAAACATAACTTAATATGTAACCTGCAGTCACAACCCCTCCCCTTCCAGATGACTGAAGAATCACTCCTGTGTCTGTACTCAAGCATTTTAGACAAAGTGTGAAAGTGTGAGCAGGGAGAGCCTTTGGGGATGTCAGCTGTTCGGATCAGGCTTTTTTATTTAGATTTACCATCTAATGCTGAGGTGCCCTGGAGCAAGGCACTGAGCCCTCAGCTGTCTGGATGTGAAGCAAAGTGGAGCTCACAGAGAAAGGAGAGGTTAAAAATAGATGCATCCACACTGTGCCAAAATGACCAAGAGGGCTAGAAAGAAAAAAAACCTGTGGAGTTTGAAAACCGAGGACTGGGTGGGACGGTCGAGCTATGTTTGTCACTGGGAAAGAGCGAGTGGGGGGGGGGGGCAACAGAGGTGAAATATTGTGACTCATGTTTTCCTTTTATCTTACCCCCCCTTTCTTTTTTTCTCTCTGTAGTCAGGGTCCTCTGTCGTCCATCAGAGCAGCCATCAAGAGAAGTGAGTATTCATGAAGTCCTCCTTCTTCTTCGTGTCCATTACGTCTGTGCAAAGATACATCCCGTATACACAGAGACAGAAAGAAGTCCAAACAAGCTTAAAATCACTCTGATTCCCAAAAATACTGTTACCGAGAACGTGTCGGGCTGTAAAACAACAAGTAAACTTTACTTACAAAGGTGCCCTGAAGAATACACAACATACAATTCACTGATTTTGTTTGGAAGGTGCATAAAAAGTCATCAGTTATTCCTAACGTAGTGTAGTCAGTGATGCCAGGCTTGTAAAGATTAATATAATCCTGACTGTGTGTGTGTGTGTGTGTGTGTGTGTGTGTGTGTGTGTGTGTGTGTGTGTGTGTGTGTGTCAAACATTGAGTCTACTCAATGTCAGAGCAGGAGAAAGATGGTAATTTGTTTAACAGAGCTTTGAAGAAATCTGTTTGAATTGTGGCCTGGAAAGATTTTTAAAAATGGAAAATATGCATTTTGACCTTTTGTGGGATAATAAAATCCAGCATGGCAAGAAAGGCAGCAACTCCCATGACTGGACTGTCACCACAGTCTTCTGTTTAACCACTTACACCCTGTTTTGTCCTTTTAGATTCCCCTCATGTAGCTTTGTATAATGTACAACGCATCACATATTCTATATGTACCATTTAAAAAACCAAAGAAACCAAGGACATCAAATTATTCAGACCTAACCTTTTAAGGGCTGTGTCAGTCCATAAAATCCAGATTAATTTACAGACATTTCCTTTAATTCAAAGTTGGTATCTTGACATGGGTTTAAAATAAAGATCTGCTTCACGGCATGTTTTTGTGCTGATGGACCCTCCGGTGGTTGAAGTGCGTATTTTCTTGTTTTTACACCTTGAATCCTGATCTAAATTTCCCCACAAGCTGCTTGACTGTTTTTGACTGTTTATTCTGCAACTGCTTACACTTCATAGACGCTGTATGATCCTTTAAATTCAGTGAAATGTTTAGTAAAGCTCCTTCTTACAACGTGTTTTTGGAACTACAGATGCACCAGTGATTGAAAACCCTCACTTTCTTGTTTAAAAACAGATGTTTCAGCAGTATGTCTTTGTCAGAGCTGCTACCTTCATGCATGATGTTTCTGCTTTGTTATAGTCGTCTGTATTTAACTCCATCATGTCTTCTGTCTGTCTATCAGCCTCCACCAGGTCAACATCTCTCTCTGAGTCGCCCAGAGATAGAGATAGAGACAGAGAGCGAGACAGGGACAGAGACCGAGACAGAGACAGAGACAGGAGGTAAGACTGCCGTCACTAGATTATATTTTACTGCAAAAATAGAACTGTTCTATGAGGCGAAACCATTCTGCTGTCCACATGTTCTTCAGAAGTGTAAAAATCTTTGGAAAAACTGTTGTACAATTTAATGTTGATGCTCTTTAATCAGTTTGTCAAGTCAGGAAAAAAGATTGTTAGTCAACAGGCAGGCGTGACCGTTTGTGTTTACAGTAAATAAGCTTCATGTGAGGAGCAATATATTACCTGCACCATTCAAACACTGGGCTGACTCCTGGATTTGAACCAGTATAAACGTGTATAAACCATTCTTTAATCATTAAGCCACTTAATACTGTGTGTTCCTTCATATTAAGCTCACACCTGGGAGACATTTGCATAGGAAAATGACAAATGTGCAAAAGATGATTTCCATATTTCCATTTTGATTTGTATTCTGTGGATCTTGACATGAGTAAACATGTTTTTATCAATTATTAGTGTAGTAATTGTCTGTAATTTTTATTATTTTTAATATTCGATTGAATAAACACACTTTTTAAGTGGAAAATTTGTTAAAAGAACACATCATGTCATGTGTATCAATTCTCTGTTGGTGACTTCCTGTTATCTGAACCTGTTGCTAGGCGACCAGAGATCACCATCCTGTCAGCGGAGCCTCTGGCCTCCACATCCTGGTTCCCTGGGGCTTCTGGAGGGTTCCCACCTCCCCCTCCTCCTGCTGCACAGATCTGGGGACCCACAATCCCTCCGTCCATACAGGTAACTCTGTCTGCGTGTGTGTTCATGTTAAATATAGATCAAGTCCAGTTATTAGAGGTCTTCTTACCTCTGCTAAGGAGGTTATCTTTATTCGTAAAACTGTGAACTTTGGTGTAAAGAGTCCATGGACCAAGTTTTGGTGTGGCTAGAACTTTTACCAAAGAAAAGTGCTGCAGTTATTAAACTCATTGCCTGCAGGTGGCGACATCAACGCGTCACCATCTGCAGGTTTAAACTGCTGCTGCTGTTTTCTTTTCCTATAAGTCTGACAATGACCGCACAGCGCCCTCTTGTGGACAATCTATGTTCTGCTAAATGTGTGTTCGGTACTGAATGAGGAAATGCTTATTTATAAGTTGGAATCAGAAAAAGAAAAACAGCAGCTCTTCACATTTGAGAAGCTTGAACATTTGCTTCAGCTGTGTTTGTCTCCCTCAGCCTCCTCCTTCCTATGAGGAGGTGATCAGGGAGAAGACACAGGAGCAGGCTCTCCTTCCTTCTTCTTCCTCCTCCTCATCCTTATCACGTCCAGCTTCTACAATAACCATTGCCACCCAGACTGACCCAGGATCTGCCCCTGACGCCCCAGACTCGCAGGGTGAGAGGAAGCAATTTTTCAATGTGTTCTGTCCAATTTTATATTTGTGAGTAAATAAAGTTAATTTGTGTGTTTGTGTGCAGGGAGAAGACCAGTGAGACCACCACGGCCCCCTCTCCCTTACCCTTCCAAACCGTCTCATGTTGATGACATCACCATCACCGCCAGCCAAGCAACACTCTCGTCCCTTGACAGTGACAGCGTGATACCAAACACACACCCTGAGGCGGTCACACACACCGCCGCTCAGACACAGTGCTGTGACCTTCTCGCTGAACTTTGTTCACCTTTGACCTCAACCTCTGGTGCTCAAACTGACCAATGGGATCAGTCTTTTGCTGTCGTTGACGTGGCACCTCCTCCTACCACTTCCTCTCAGGTCCCGTTGGAGCGTCCCAAGCCACGCCCTCGTTCCAGGCTCATTGTACAGCCAATCAGCAGCGAGGTCAAAGTTCAGACATTGGTGAAACTGCGTGAGGACGGTTTTGCCACACTAGCTGCTCGCACAGGAACTGACACGACTAACCAGGAAGTGAGTCAGGGGAAGTACCTTCAGGAGCTGCTCGAGGCCTTCAGCGCAGACGACTGGGGCTTCCCTGATCGCCGCAGCGACAGCAGTGGGCACAGCCAATCAGAGAGTGAGGAGGGAGACGAGGACGAGGAGGATATGGCGACTCTGAAGGCGAGGATACAAGCTTTTGAACAGCAGCAGCAGGTGGCTGATGGGAGCTGTGGAGACGATAACAACAGAGACTTTGTTGTCACAAAGAGACCTGAACCCCGGCCACGCCCTCGTCTCCAGGGGCAACCAGCCAAATCTGTCCCTCCCACTGTTGCCCCGAAACCCAAAAACTTTTCACATGCCCCCAAACCATCTGGCAAGGCATTCTGGGAAGATGATGGTTTGACAGCAGGGGGAGGAGACTCAGGTAGCAGCGAGGCTTTGAAAACGACTGAAACCCCCTCTACAGACTTAAACCCTAAACCTCAAACTGCTACCGAACCAACACCTTCTCGTACCCCAAAATCTGCTCCAGCTTTGGTACCCCAACCCTGCAGAAACGCAGAAAAACCCCCAGTAACACCAAAACCGCAGTCTGCTACAGAAATCCTCCCTTCTGGTACCCCTTCCCTCGCCTCTGCCCCTGTCCCGACCCCCAGGCCCCCTCCACCCAAACTTACCCCCTCTAGCAGTGAGACTTCTTTCACAGCCAAACCTCCACCCAGACCTCCAGTTGCCCCCAGGGCCAGCATTGGAGCTCCATCCCAGGATAAGAGCATCGCAGCTGGGCACACCACCCCAACTCTGCCCCCGAGACCCTCTGTGGAGGTCAGCGGTGGAGCACAGACTGAGACCCAGGCTGGGAGCGATGAGACGCAGGACCCTGCAAACCAACCCAGTGGGTGTTATTCTGTTCAGTGGCATTTTCTTTAAAGGTGCATTCAGTAGTCTGTGATCTTTACTGACCTCTGCAGGCAGCTAGTAGGAACTACAAAAACAAATAAATACTGTATATGTATATTTTGTTCCAAGTCAGAGAGCGGCCAGGAAAGTGGGTAGCTAGAAACACAGAAATGATGCTGATGTCGGTAGCCGCGCTGTTGCTTTCAGTTTAAACAAGTTAGTCAGCGCAGTTGATCAACAGCAAGTGTTTATTCAACCTGTACATTGGAAACCGGAAACACTTCAACACCTCTTTTCCACTCCTCTTTCACTGCCCACGGATGTGTGTTTGTGTGGTGGACGGAAAATCCCAACATTAACATTTAGGACGTTTAGTTGACGTTGTAAGCAGTGTGACTCATGGAAAAGGAGCAGGTGGAGGGTTTAAGTCTGTACACATGGCTGTTGACTGTTACTGGGGTTTTTGATTTACAGGACTGTGAAAAGTAACCATCGTAGGTAGAGCTGAGTCGATGAGTAGAAAACAGTTTAAGTCATTTTTTAAACAAAAATGAAAACGAAATCACTGATTTCAGCTTCTCAAATGTGTACATTTGCTTTTTTTCTGAGTTCTATGATAGCAAACTAAATATATTTGGGTTTTCGAGTGTTGGTTGGACAAAACAAGCTATTTGAATAAGTCACATTGAGCTATTATCTGGAACAAATGATTAATCGATTAGGTATCTGATTGGCGTCAATTTTGAAAATCCCATTAACGGGCCTTTTTTTTGTGTACATTTGTGCTAATTGTTGATTGTCGTCTGTGTTTACTTGGTATAAATGGTAGTTAAGGCTGTGGATTGTGTAGGATGTCATTACCTGTCTACATGTTTTTACAATGTGCACAAAAAGTCAGTCAGTGAAAAAGTAATATAGGTAATGGCTGCTTAATTTTGGAATAAAACAAAATGTCTCCAGGATCAATTCTGAGAAACACAACGTTGGTATTTATCTGATTTAATTGAGTTTTCATAAACTGTCATGGATTCTGCAGATCTGTTGCGCTTCAAACAGACTCCCTAGTTGTGGGGATTGACCCTGTGATGGTTCAGTTACAGGACAGTTTCTAACACCGCTCTCAAGGCAGTTGATTGTATTGACGAGTGTTTCTTGGTCCTGTGATGCAGCTCCGCAGTGACAGTTAGAGTTCATCTCATTCAGCTGGTGAACACTGCTTCTCTGTCCCTGCACGTGTGCAGAAGTTCAGGTCATTTCACAAATGATTGCTGTCTGAGGGAAGCATGCTGCTTCCAGTTTACTCTGCTTATCTACTAGATAACCTGAATGTGGAGCTGCTGCTGATAAACATTCGGTTTATTTTAGTGCCTGAACTTCAGACTTATTTGCAGAGCAGCTTGATAATCTTGATTATTGTGTTAGATTTCAGGTATCACCACTGTGAGGCTTTGTTGTTATGTTAGCAACACTAGGGAAGCTCCTGCTGATACCATCCTGACACTGGGATCAGATTTAATCAGTTTCTCTCTTGATTTTCAAGTTTCAAGTGTTTGAAAGAAGTGATTGAGTCAACCTGGAGGCACTCGGACAGATGTGATGTGTGCCAAAGCATCGCTTGAAAGATGAGATCCTCCCAGTGTTGATGCTGACATTTGAAATGCTCCCTGAAACCTCTCTGGGATTTACTGTGACGCCAGTGCTTCTGATGCTGAACAGAGTTTCATTGTAATCTCACACTAAACAACAAGCAAACGTCTCAGCTCACACTGGAAGAGAAGGAAAGACACTGAAGATGTTGGAGGAAGTGACTCTTCCTCTCCGCCTCTAACATGACAGAGACCAACCTTTTGAAAGTGAATAAAAGATGCGTCAGTATTTGACCTCTGAAGTACCCACACCTCTTATTTGTTCAGTGATTCATATACTAAAGACCCGGCCTTGTGCCCTTTGACAGCTGAGAAACAGTCGACCAATCGCAGCTTTGTAGGTCGTCACTGTCATCCTCCTAATTAGCTAGCTAGCTTCCTACGTTGGTGAATAAAATGACAGAAAAACTAAAATGTTTCTTAGGTCATCGAGCAAGTAATATTTCTGTATTATTATTTTTTGTATTTCTGCATTTTTTCATAATTTCTTCTGATTTCTGTCGTCGTTTCAGTGAAAGCAGGAAGTGGTCGTCCAGGCATCCCGACCAAACCAGCAGCACTGACCTCACCACGCAGAGCCAGTGGTAAGAGAGAGATTGTATGTGTGTGTGTGTGTGGACAGTAAGCTGGATGTAGCTTTAGTACAATGGAGCGTTTGAGAGCTTAGAGACACAAGTCTTGCTCGTTCATTATGTTGCAGAAATATGCAAACATGAGGAGAGATTTTATGTGGTTTGTGTTTGCGCGTGTGTGTGTGTGTGTGTGTGTGTGTGTGTGTGTGTGTGTGTGTGTGTGTGTGTGTGTGTGTGTGTGTGTGTGTGTGTGTGTGTGTGTGTGTGTGCAACAGAAAGAGGGAGGGGGGGTGTTATATTATTCAATCCCAACCTTGTGAAAGAAAAATGCTGTGATTGTGTGAGAAGAAAAAAGCCCCCACTGTTGTCAGTGCTGTGTGAGTTTGATGTGTCAGAATTGTGTGTGTGTGTGTGTGTGTTGCGGTATTTTCAACCAAGCCATGTGATTGGTCAACTTGACAGAGAATTGTGCAGCTAGCCGGCCTTTATGGGCTGCTACATGATGAGCTTGTTAAGCTGGTTAAGAGTCTTCTGGTTTTGTGTATTTCACAGCCTCTAACACTCAGAGAAAACTTTCCAGTCAGGACACTTAGTTGCGTAACAGTTGTAATATCAGCCAGGGAACATTTGCTACCATGCCGCAAGGAAACAATCTGATTCTTCAAAAAAATTGTGTGCGATAGTTACCTTTAATTTGGAGTATGCTGCATCTTTTATCCCTGTCACACCCAAAACAACAGGATAGTGTCGTCACCCACTCAGTTATTCGATCTATATGTGCTGTGTTCCTATTGAAGTAGCTAACATGAGTAAAAAACAAAAACATTTGAGTAGTAGGGGAGATAAAAGCCCTGAAGTGTGTGTTATAATATCCAAGTGTTTGTTTAACCTTTATTTCGGCCGTTATACTCCCCAATATCCTCTGAACACATTGTTTACTGTGTGCCTGCACACCCACTGTACAAAAACACAGAGTTAGCCTAAAATGCTAACTGGTTGCTAAATAAAAGTTGGTCTGAATCTATAGATATTTAGTGAATTAGTCACTGTAGGACATCATGAGATGCATGTTGGCAGTGCAAAATATTCTCATATGGTGTTGAAAATGATTGAGAGACATTATTGTGTTTTATTCTTTTTCATGTTTCATACATTCAAACGACTCGTTATTCATATTCGAAGCTAAAGTGAAGTAACAACAATAAGTTTTAATATAGTAATTGTCTAAAAGCTTGAAAATAAAAAACATCTGCTCTCCACCTTCAGCTCCAAATCTGGCCCCCAAACCCACCGGAGCCTCACCAACGCCTCCAGATCCAAACCCAGTCCCTCCCAAACCTACAGCTGCTGCCCCGGCCACAGCCCCCAAGCCTTCAGTACCGTCCCCGGTTCCGACCCCGGCCCTCAAACCCCCGACCCCGGCTCCAGCTCCGGCCCTGAGGAAAGGCCCCGTGATCCAAACCAAACCAGAAACTAGCAGCACTGCAAACCCAAACTCCTCAGACCCTCCTCTCCCCCCACGGTAAGAAAGAGATTTGTGATAATCCAGGACGGGGATGAACCGTGAAATATGACTCCACTGTCCAGTACTGGGTGGAAAAACGACCAGCGACACAAAGAGACATGCACCATCAACAATGATAGAAGTTTATTATATATTCAAATATATTGATTATAAAAATGAATGAGTAAATTAGAAAGCTGTAGCTTCACTTCCTGTTTTGTGCCATGAGTCACTTCACCCGGCTCATCCTTCTCTCCAGACCTTCAAGTGTGAAGCTCCTCCCCCTTCGTCCTCCACCAATCAAATCCATCCCTGGGCGACCGCCTCCTCCATCCATCAACTCAACTTCTTCAGCCAACCAGATGACTCCTCCTTCCAAAACTAGTCCCTCCCCCCCTGTATCCCAGGGCAGCCAGTCTTTGCCTTCACAAACCACGTCAACCCCTTCTTCTGTATCAGCCAACCAGATGACTCCTCCTTCCAAAACTAGTCCCGCCCCCCCTGTATCCCAGAGCAGCCAGTCTTTGCCTTCACAAACCACAACGTCCCCTTCTCCTGCGTCAGCCAATCAGATGCAATCTCAAAGGGCACCAAAGAGAGGACCACCTCTGCCCCCTCGCCCTAAACCTGGACACCCTCTCTATAACAGCTACGTGGTATGGACACACACACACACACACACACACACTCTCACTGACAAAACACTGTGATGGATTTGAGCTCTAAGGTGAGTCATTTCTTAATGTTAATCTCAGAAACAGGAAGTCCTGATCGTCCTGGATGACTCGAGTCCCTCTGAGCCTCTATCAGGTGATGGGAGGAGTCAAACCGCCGTCACACCACTCATCAACCTGTCAGAGTGTCTCCTGGACCTTGACACCCAACCAGAGCCTGTTCCAGATCAGGACGGCCAATCAAAACTGGCCTTGGAGGGCCTCAGCCTATCAGACTCCCAGGTATTAACAGCTAGCTAAACTTTCTTTTAAAGCCTTAAGGCATTAAAATTATATAACGTTTTTATTATATAATTAGAGAGAGTGTATATAGAGGAATATGTCTGTAACACTGAGTATTGAAAACTGTAGCAGTGAAAGCTGCCTTCATTTGTCTGTGAGATTGATAACCTTGTTTACTCATTCTTTTGAGAACTGAGAACAGAAAATATATTTATATTTCTTAAAGAGTAACGCCTCATGATGATCTTGTTTTTGCTGACATCAAGTGGGTTAACTTCTCACCTTGAAACCCGGGTGTAACACCCAGCCCTAGTCTCAAACACTAAATCCATATCCTGCTAAAAAAGACTTGCTTTAAGTTCTCCAAATGTGTTTCCCACAGTTAAACTTTTTATTGTAAAGAATGTAAGTTGACAATCGTTTTGTTTTCCTTTTGTTTTCATCTAGTCCATTCTGCCTGTGCAGCCTCCTGAGCAGAAAGAACAGCCAGACCCTCCTCCTGTCAGGTCAGACATGATCCACTACATACCAGACTCGTAAGAAAGAAGTAACTATTTGTCGAAGAACAGATTTGTTTATCATGTGTTTCATTTTGTGTATATTTCTTGATGTGTGTGTGCAGTGGTCCTCGGTGTGTCGCCTTGTTTGATTACGAGGGAGAGGAGGATGACGAGCTCACCTTCTCCCAGGGTGACGTCATCGCCCTCCTAGAGCTCATTGGGCAAGAATGGGGGCGGGGCCAGATCCACGGACGAATCGGAATATTCCCCCTGAACTTCACAGAGGTGGTGGAGCCGCCCCCGCAGCCGGCGTCGTCACCGGGGGAACCAGCAAAACCAGCGTCAACAGACACCGCAGTGACAGGAAGTACTGGTCAGCCAAAAGGTCCGTCTTAGGTTTCTTCCTGCCTTCTTTTCTGACCACCTTCCCTCTTAACTTCACTGACTGATCGATCTGATGGTTAAATATACTGAAGTCTAACGGCTTATTTCCATTGTGGTCGTCCAACACCAGGATCACAATCAGATTCAGCTTTATATGTGAACACATATAAGGAATTTGACTCCCGTTTTAAGTTGTTCTCAATGTTAAATAGACATACAGCTTAAAACAAGGACAACAAAGCTGAACAAAGAACTTTTAGAGAAAGAAGTATTATGTACGTACACGTAGGTGAAAAAAAAAAGTGTTCATGTAAAATGTAAACAAATACAGATAGAAGGGATATAAATCTGGAACGGGTGAAGTCCTTTCTGCCTGCACCTGTCTGATGATGATCTGATCAATGGAAGCCACCGCAGACATCAGCTTTAAAGCAGATTCATTACCTCTGTCATCTTCGTCTTTGAATGTAATGGTAATGTCTTGGGGTTTTTTTCGTCCTCAACAGCACCAAAGACCTCACAGGATCCGGACTCAGAGGTGAGGTTTTCCCTCATTTTCTGAAGTTGTTTTTATTGAAGCTAAACAGCAGAAAGGGATCACTCTTAAATACTGCACAAGCATCCTTCCAGTTTGTACATGTTCTAAATGGTTTTAAGTCAGATCTTCACATTTTACTGATGGATCTATAAATTAAGCGTACTTATTGGTGTATTAATTTGTGTGTGCAGGTAAAGGAGTGGGCTGTGGCTTTGTTTGACTTCCCTGGTCAGACTGCAGGGGATCTGTCGTTCCACAAGGGGGCGCTGATCCAAGTGACAAAGCACATAGATGCTGAGTGGAAGAGAGGAAGACTGGAGGGGAGGGAGGGGATTTACCCTGCTGCCTTCACACAGTCCTGCCAGGGTACAACACACACCCTGAAATACATCAGCAGAAACACACAAAGCATGATCAAGTATAAAATACACACATTTATGTACTTGTAAGAACACACACGCTCACCATATGGGTCAAACAGTATTTGAGTTTCTATTTGATGTGTGTGTGCAGTGATGCATGACAGTGTGTGTGTGTGTGTGTGTGTGTGTGTGTGTGTGTGTGTGTGTGTGTGGCTGCTGAGGTCTCTAACCACAACTTGTTCTTCCTGTTTCCAGCCCAGCCAATCACAGGCGAGCAGTCAGCGGTTAAAGGAGTGGCCAAGTTTGAGTTCACACCGGAGAGCGAGGATGAGCTTACACTAAAGGTGTGTGTGTGTGATGATGTTTATGTCAAATTTAGAAATTTATTTAGGTCAATAAATGTGATACATGTAAGTCAGTTAATCAGTGAAGACAAAACATTGATTTCAGGCACAAAACTGTTTCTTACCGACATTAAACTAAAACAGCTAAATGTTTGTCTTCCTCCTGCAGGTCGGTGACATTATAACACAGGTGGAGTCTGTGGACGAGCAGTGGATTATGGGAGTTGTGGGCGGGAAGCGTGGCATTGTTCCTAAAAACTACATTTCACTTCTCTGATGAGGAAATCCTGAAAGCGCCAATAGGAAAAGCTAGAAAATGACTTTCACTGGCGTTCCGCAGCCACTCTCTGTGAACAGGTTGGTTGGTTTTGAGCTGGCAACCTCCCCCCGCCCACCTGTCCACACAGCTTTTACACGTGGACACGCACATGAACTCTGGTCCAGCAGAGAGTTTTTCCAAAAACTTTTCAGTTTTTAATGAAACTGAAGCCGCCTGGTCCGTTTTTATTGGTAGTTTGGACACTAAATTAGAGAAACAGGAACTCTGAAGTGTGATTGGATTGTCTCTTTGATTGACAACCCTGACCTAACGTCGCCCTGGCAACGGAGACCTCGCTCTGCTCACTGTTGCCATGACGACCAAGAAGGGGAGGGGCCTTCGCTGCCCTAATGACGGAGTAAAACTGATATGACGTCGTTGATTTTCATCTCAGCGTCGTCCTGTCGTGTTGTGTTTCCCACCTGGACTGGATTTGACTTTCACTGACTCTGATTGGTTCATTAGTCCTGACCGGCCAGTGGACTCTCCAAAAACTTAACCCTGAAGCTCCTAAAGCTCCACTGTTTTAACCCTGCATTAGTGTAACTGCTTCAAATCCGCATGACGGGAAATGATGGAAAAATACAGTGTAAGTCGGACATGGCTGAACATCGCTGTTCGACGTCCTCTTTGTGCCTCATTACAGATGTTTAACAGACATTTTCAACATCAGGCCAACTTGCGGTATTCAAAGTGGAGAGTCTCACCTCAGCAGGTTTAGTTCAGAGGACTAATTCACTTTAACTAACTCCTTTAAAACCACATTTATCTTTAACACCATGAAGACCATTATTCTCATCCTGAGCCGGAGGAGATTAGAAAACTGAATTAAAACTGAATAATGTGGAGCTTTAAGCTGATCGGCTGCTGGGTCGGGGTCTCTCATAGTAACGGCAGAGAGACAGACAGCAAGGTGAGTGTGAGCTGTAGACAGGATGTCTTCTGAAGCCTCCTGAGGGGAAACACTACGTTTGAGACTGGAAATTATCAGCTATCACTATCAGTCAGAATGTTGTTTTGTGACACTGTTGGTACCTGTAGCTATTTATAAGTGCTTTGAAAAGTATGTTTCTTTTGTTGCACATGTTTTCGCTGATTAATCCTTACAAAAAAGCTTTTTCTTTTTTTTTTAAAAATATTTTACATTCTCTAAGCTTTGAAGCTGAACCCAGATCATTTCACAAGAAGAACACTAAGACTGGTTTTCATCTGTTATCTAGAAAGTGGTCACACATCACTGCTGACCATTTTCCAACCTTTTCTAACTCTGAATGCACACACACCAAATGTTTCTGGCCACCCTGATGAAGGCAAAACAGCCTGAAAGGTTTGGTGAAAGAAGCATGATGTACTGAAGAGTTTTTGATGCATTTCAGAAAGAGGTTGGCAGTGATGTAAAGTACACATGATTTGTATTTAACAGATTTAAACATGCAACTAAAACTCGACCCTAAGATCAAGCAACTAAAAACAAACGTAATAATAAGCAGTCATGGAGCTCAGTCGTACACTACAAACATGGACTGCTGATGTTAAAATATTGAAAATAAGCTTTACAAAACTTCAAAATCACATTTAAAGATATCATAAAACATGTTTATAATAGTCATATAAATACATAACTCGTACAGAGTGAACCACAAACTGCTGAAAGTTGTGACATTAAAGGGACACTTCACCCCAAAATCAAAAGTAATATCAGTAATGTCTCTTTCCAGAAATCATGACCCGGCTACTCAAGATAATCCACAGACCTCGTTGTGAGCAGTTTCATGTAGGAACTAATTTCTTCCTAACAAACTGCACCTGGAAAAATATGTATTTTTGTTTTTGGGGTGAACTGTAGCTTTTTAAGGAAGTAAGAAGCTGCTTCACGTCCACATTGGATGTTACACCAACAGCAGGAAGTGTGTCAGTCACAACTGTTTCTTATCCTGGTGCAACGCTGCAGCTGAAGGTTAAAAGATGTACTGTACTTCCATCTTTTCTCAAGTGTCCTCTCAATACGTTTCCTGTGTTTAAACACTACATCTCAAAAACAGTATCTCACCTTTCCAGACTGAATATAAGAGTCGCGCTCATCAACTGAAACTCATAAGTGTCTTTATTAAAGATGAAACATGGAGGATTTTCTCTCAAATGTGCTGTCAGCAAACTAGCAGTGATGATGATGATGATGAATTTATGTTTTTAGTTGTCCAGCGTTTTGCTCACTGTTGCAGGGATCAAACCTGTGACAGCCTCTCATTCCTGCCACTCCCTGTTCCTTTGTCTCATTTTAAATGTGAACAGATTAAAACTTGAGTCACTTTTTACATTTACATTTTCAGGTATAATCCTTTTCTTTTCCATTCAATTCTTACAGTCTGAGGAGGCAAATTAAAACTTTTGCTTTTATTTGAGATCATTTGAGTCCTGAAGATAACTACAAATGTTGATTGTAGACTTGACAATCGAGCAAGTGGACTAAAGTCATCACGACTAATTTGATGGCAACTCGTCAGAGAGAAAGTTTCACATGTGGCGTCTTTAACCTATTAAACTCTGTACAAATGTACCGACTGTAATTTGTGTGTGAGTGAGAAAAACTCACAATGAGAGAGATTTATGATCCGCTTGGTAAGAGATGTTTTATGTATAACCAAACATTCCAACTTTTTAATACGAATAAAACTTCCAGACATTTCAATTATAGTTTTAGATTTTTTCTTCTTTATTTTTGGGACTGCTAAAATTGTATTTCATAATCTTTTATTTATATCTCAGCATGCTTGAATATTTTGTAGTTACGTTGACGTCCGTTAAACTAAAAATGTTTTTGTTGCTTCTTCTAAACGTATTCACCGTCAATAAAACTTATAAACAGTTCAAAATGCATTTGCATCACACATATAAACACATTCTGCATTTGATAAAAACACAAAAGGCCCAATAACCACCAGCCACCGTGAGTCAAACTGAAAGCTAAAGCTAACCTGAGCCCATTCATGGTCTACAGAAGTTACATTTCTTTGATATTAAACTGTCCTCCGCTTCTTTAATGACTACTTAAGTTTACACAACTCAGCAGTGTCTCCATTAGCGCCAAGTACAAGTCGGGCATAGAGCGGCTGAGTGAATGTGGTCTGGACTCTGTGGAGGAGAGTCATAGATTCAGAGATGCTGTAGAAAGACAAAATACCTGCCTTGTGATCCAGGAACACTCCTATCCTGGAGGATTTAGGGCCTGAGATGACAGTTGAGCAGTTGTCATGTATGAATTTGTAACCATTGCCACACTGTAATGCCCAAGACTCGTGTCCAAATAATGTTTGAAAGTCTCCTGATCTGCCAATACTCTTGTAAGCGACTGCTACTTCAGCATGATTACTGCTCATCTCCACCTCCCAGTAACACTGTCCAGTCAGTCCGTCTTTACTCAAGACCTGAGGTATGTACAGGAATCTGTCTGGACTTTGAGCATGTGACATAATTTTTACATTATATGTTATTTTCCTGTTCCCCTCTGATAGAACCAGATATCTGTGTGCTGTGCTTGGATCCAGTGTGATTTCACATGAACACTGTAAGAACTCAGCTCTGGTCGTGGGCTCCGCTAAAGCCAATGTCTCAGTAAGAATGGGCTGCATTTTATCTCTGCCTGCTGTCACAGCTGCTGTCATATCCTCAAAGTACTGCAGACGATTGATTTCTGGTCTTGGTGAGTCTGTAGACTCAGTAAGTCGTGGCATTGACGAGTAGTTGTGTAGAAACTGGGTGTGATCCTCTGTGTGTGAGAGCTGCTCCAGCTTAGCGTCTTTCCTCTTCAGCTCAGTGACCTCCTGCTGCAGCTTCTCCTGAAGCTCTTTGACTCGACTCACTTCAGTTTCCTGCTTGGATCTGACCTGCTGCTTCACATCAGAGCTTCTTTTCTGGATGAGACGGATCAGCTCAGTGAAGATCTTCTTGCTGTCCTCCACTGCTTTATCAGCAGAGCGATTGATAGCCTCCACCTCCTGTTGAAGCAGCTTCACATCTTTCTCTCTGTCCTGGATTCTCTGCTGGATGTTTTGCCGTCTTTCACCAAGCTCCTTCTGCTTCTCGGTCCTTTCTGCTGCAGCTGATATTATGTTGTGGCCTTTATGTTCGTCCATTGAACAGAAAACACAAATACACTGCTGATCAGTGCGGCAGAACATCTTCATCACCTCGTCATGACGGAAGCAAATGGTGTCCTGAAGCTTAATGGAGGTCTCGACAAGTTTGTGTTTTTTAAAAGTAGGAGAGTCATAGTGAGGCTGGAGGTGTTTCTCACAGTAAGAGGCCAGACATTGCAGACAGGACTTGAGGGCTTTCAGCTTCCTCCCAGTGCAGACATCACAGGCCACATCTTCAGGTCCAGCATAGCAGTGATCAGCTGGAGCATCTTGGTGTCCAGTCTTCTTCAGTTCCTCAACTAATTCTGCCAACATGGTGTTTTTCACCAGGACAGGCGTCGGGATGAAAGTCTGTCGGCACTGAGGACAGCTGTGGATCTTCTTCTGATCTTCTTCATCCCAGAAGCTTTTAATACAGCTCATGCAATAGTTGTGTCCACAGGGAATAGTCACCGGATCCTTCAGTAGATCCAGACAGATCGAACAGCAGAATTTAGCCCCGTCTGCCTGATTTCTTTGCTGCGCCATTTCACCTCTCAACAGTTTCACTTTCCTCACAGCAAATACAAGCGTCACAAGAAGCCAAACCTGCTTTTCTTCAATAAAGTGGCTTGTGCCTCTTTCAGTTTACAGCATGTTGGTTACACCCATATCTAAACTGGCAGATCTGGGGAAAAGGGCAGGAACCAGGAAATGTACAGTTGGAGTTGGACTGTATCCGGAACCGCCTACTACATACTACCAACAAATGCAGTATAGTATGCAGTATTAAACTGTCAAATCGATTTATTTTGCAGTATGCCTGGCCAGGCTTTGCCAGTTTCTGTAGTAATAATCCTGCAGGTATTCTGCCCCTGCCTCACCAAAGTCAGAACAAACCTTTAAATGAGGCCTTGTAGATCTAACATGAGTGAAGATTCAGTAACTGAGTCGCTTATTTCTCTCCTCAGATTTGTTCAGAAACAGATTTTGGTGACTGCTGAGGTGAAATAAGTTAACGTTTATGTAACATTAATTGCAAACCACCGCCAGCGCTTTGCATTGTGGGACAAAGTAGGTGAGGTGGACTGGAGTTTTTCCAAATCAGTACGACACACGGGTGTTTTTGACATACTGAATATATTGTTTGCATACTGTAAACTACATGCTACATTTGGCCACATCAGTGCATACTGCTGGCAGAGCAGGCGGTTTGAACACAGCCTCTGTTTGAGAAAAGGGAGGAGTTCTCAGCATTTGTTTCATTCAAGGAAACAAAGCAGTTTGAGCCTCCTTTACTTGTTCAGTTGGTTTGAGCTTTGGCTGCATGTTCAGCTGTTTTAACAGGTGTACAGTCGTGGTATTCAGTTGATATATCGACCTCTTACCATGACCTGAGATAAGCCTGTAGATATGTCTAATTACATGTGCAAGCAGCTGAGGTTGGTCTTTGTTTTTTGGTAATAGCTTTGTGCTTTTTGGGTTTGGGTTAGATCCAGTTCTATTTGAAACATATGAAGAACTCTGGTCTTGGCAGTAAAACAACCACATCAGTCCCTGTCAGTGAGCTCTTCATCGAGTCTCCTGTCCTGTCAGGCTTTGCTTCATTCGAGGAACTTGAGCTGTTTCAACATTTACAGGACTCATTTACATGTTTACAGTCGGCCTGAACGTTAGGAAGACATCAGTAACTCAGACGCAACAGGTTAACATGACGCCACTGCATCAGTTTTATTTTCACACTTGATTTATTTTCATCGTTTTTCGAAACAAATCAGGGCTTCTCTTTTCCGCCAAATGGCTGCACCCTGATCCCAACAAACACACACGTTTCATATCAACACACATCACATTACAGATCATTGTTAGCATTAAAACATGTCTACATGTCCTCAAAATCTCACATCTCCTTGCACTTCAACCCAGGACTAGTTTTCCTAAAGAAAAAAACTCTCAGACGTCTAACAGCTGACCTTTCATTTAGATTTTAAAATATTCAAAGTGCATCTTTGCTTCATTTTCCAAAAAGAACTTTGAGAAAGTTCGAGCTAATGAGCTGCAAAGGCTTTTTCTGTTTTTTAGCAACCAGGTTCAGCGGTTCAGTCTAGTCGTTCAAGAAATTAGATTGTCTTCAGAAACAAAAACCTTTGTAATCTTTGAGAAATTAAAAGATTCAGCACGAATCCTCAAACTTGTATTATGTTTTAGCTGATTGAACTGAACATAAATCAACTTCAGACGCAGAGATTCCTTGTAGGAAAACCAGCCCAGTTTGGTTCAAAATCCTAACTTGTCTACTGCACTTAATAAAAAAATCAGTTCCTGTCTAAAATGAGGCATGATGTGAAATGATCACACACATTGACACACACACACACACACACACACACACACACTCTCTGCTTTTGATAAAAACACACACAGAGGGCCTAACTACAGCCATACTGGGTCTCCACCCGCCCGACTAAAAGCTGCATTCAGTCTCAAGTCCCAGTGAAGTCACAGTTTGAGGGAATCAAACCGTATTCTGACTGTATTTTTCAGTAGACTTTTGTTCATTCCTGAACACAATAAATTGAATAACAGAGTTTATATAAAAGAGAGACAGGGTCAGATGGTAAATTCTGTGGTCCCAAAATAGCACTGACAACCTGGACGATAAGAGGACATCAGTCTGTTTTCTGGGAAGTGAATGCAGCACAACACAGAGCAGGAAACTAAAAACTGCACAAGTTTCTGTCACATGGTGATACGTTTGCAAGCCGGGTTCAATAGATTTTCTGACGCTACAGTTTGTTTGTAAAATGCACTTTGGTAGAATACAACTGATTGACTTATAGTGACAGAGACCACAACGTTTTTGCAAGAAATGAACCAAAACAAATGTCCAAAGCCAGTTTAAAGAAAAAATGGTCTGCAGTAATACGTTTACATGATGGGCTAAAACATGCAAAACCACCAATATGGTTCTTTAACATTACAGCCGACAGTAAGAATCCTTTCTTCAACCTCTCTTCCAAAACGCGTTCGTACTGCTTGAAGTAAACTGTACATCAGTGTCAGACGGCAGAGATCGGTCAAGAGTCACAGCCGCCGCCACACATCAACACGAACGTCACACAAACAAAAGATTTCAGCTGCTTGTTGACCCAGGTGCGGCTGCAGCGCTAACAGCGTCGACAGAAGGCTCCTTTCGGTTTGGTTTAAAGCAAAGAAAAAAGAATTAAGACTACTGGGTTCATAGCAGGCATAGAAGGTCGAAGGCAGAGCCACTGATCCAAAGAGTTTGACTTTTGTTAATTCAACTGCGAGGAACTAAATGATTATTAGTGTTATCATGATAATTAGTGTTAGCACAGAGACGACTTCACGATGGTTCCTTCCCTTCCTTACATTATAAAAATGCAGATTTTCAACACTGTAGAGGTGTAACAACACACCATTAATATTTACACAATGGGTCACAATATCAACAAAATCTGATCACCTCAGCCTCTTAAAAAGTACTTGTTTTAACACTGATCCTCATAACCAAAAATATGAAACAGATACACTTGTCTGAGGCCAGACTTCTAACAATTTAAGTTTTTAGGATTATTTTGTCCCTGAAAGAATGTAATGCTTAAGTGTAGGAATCGTTTCACGTTTTGTTCTACAGCATAGAATACGTCAGCAGATACCCCACTCGCGAACTTTGAAGCTTTTACGTGTCTTTAAAAAGCTGTTTGCTAACAACTGGCTAAATGAGACTACAGAGGTTGTCACGGACATTAAACACAGAAACTCATCTACTCACTAGTCTGCCTTTACAGCCTCGTTGTGTTTACACTCTATATCTGTCTATATATCTATATCCATCTATATTCTTTTAAAAGTGAAGCTTGGTGGTGACGCTGAAGTAATGCGACCGTGGTGGAGTTCCTTTATAGCCTAACGTTAGCTTTTTACTTCTGGCGTGAAAGTGACAGAATGCGTTTAGTCCTTCGAAACAGCTTCAAGCGTTTTAGAAGTTCCCACAGTCGTCTGCTTCAACAGCACATCCAAGCCAAACCCTTCATCAGTGGCTCCGGCCGAAGGTCAAGGCCATGGAAAGGTCGTGCTAAGTTCAAAGGTCATGGAAAGGTCATAACACTGCATCAGGTCAACACGTTTATCCAGATGACGACTGACACTTTTCAAGTGACCCCTTCCTTTGATACACTCACACTAAACACACACACACTGAAGCTCATACTTCCTCCATTTCCACGATTTTAAATTAAAACATTAGTGTGGAAATCAAAAACCCTCACACACTTATTTACACACACACACACAGACAGACACACACACCCTTTCCTTCATCCTCAGTGGTTCTTATAACCAGTAACATCGACAGACAACATGATGGATGTGTGGATGGAGCGATACGATTGATAGATGGCCCACTATGTCACATCTCACAGACACATGACCATATAAGGAAAGAGATCCATCACTGTCCAGTCCCGTGTTGCTAGGCAACATTTGCTACCAGATCTGTCCGGAACTCGACTTCAAGGTAAGAACTCTTTCATTACAGTTCGTCAGCTCCTCAGAAACCTTGAATCTCTTTGTTTTTCTGCCTGTTTTTTTATTTGAATGAGAAACTATTGAGATTTTTCAGTGGTGGATGAAGTACTCAGACCCTTTACTTAAGTAAAAGTACTAATACCACGCTGTAAAAATACTTGTCCTCTTGTGTGTAAAACCTTAACCTGTAAAGTAACCAGTAACTGTAGCTGTCAGATGAATGTAACGCAGTGAAAAGTACAATATTTCTCTCTGAAATGTTGTGGAGTATAAAGTGACATTAATTGGGACAATTAAAGTAAAGTACTGGTACTTAAGTACAGTACCTGAGTAAATGTACTTAGCTACATTCCACCACTACATTTTAAAATGTCAAAATGTGGAAAATAATGATTTTAATTGAAGAAACGTCGGCTCTTTAGGAAAAACAAGGTTTTTTCGGGGTGCTGATGCGTCACGTCTATGATGAGTTTGTTTCTTTTCATTGTAGTATTTTTATTTTTTTCAAACAGCTACTGTTTCCCTACTTCACAACTGACTCACACAGACAGACACCAACAGACAGAGTGGTATTTACAGTATATACAACATATTTCATCCTCCATTAACTGCAGGCGGGAGGAGAGGCAGGGAGCTCTGGGTTTTGGACTGGAACCCTTGACCTCAGTCATACTGCAGGTAGAAACCTCGAAAGGTTGTTGACATTGTGAAATTGTGAGGTTTGGAAGTCACTCAGTCAATTTGAGTTACAGTACGAAGTCGGGGGAATAGGTGAGGGACGGGAGGTGGGTGATAGAAAGAGTCCTTCAGTGGAGTGGAAGAGGACAGAGTCTACGTAGATAAGGCTTATTGATTTGAGGGGTTTTGGGTTTGAAAATCTGGTTCAAGTGGAAATAACATTTGTGTGGGAGCTAAAAATCTGGATGAACATAAGTTTAAAAGGATGGTTCAACGTTTTGGGAAATTCTTATTCACGTTCTAGAAGTGAGAAGATCCGAGCCTGGAGGTGATTAGCCTAGCTTAGCATAAAGACTGAAAATGGGGGGAAACAGCTAGCCTGGCTTCCTCCAAAGTTAAAATATACCTACCAACACTTCTAAAGTGACTCATCAACATACTTTATCTCGTTTCTTTAATCTGTCCACAAAATTGTTGTAAAGACACTTTTTCATGTCTTAAGAAGAGTTGCGTGGAACTATTTATTGGCGAATAAGAGCACAATTTGCTGTTTTAACATTTCTTTTTGTGTAAAGGTTAAACACAGGAAATATAACGTGAGCTTTAGAGGTGCTGGTAGGTGGATTTTTTAACTTTGGACATAGCCAAGCTAGCTGTTTCCCCCTGTTTCCTTTAGTCTTTAGGCTAAGCTAGCCCTTTCAAAAACCGAAAACAATGAGCCTCATCTATCTACACAGCCAATGACAACTGCTGGGGTCTGGGGAGTAGGAACGATGGAAGAAAGGGCTGAGATTTAGGATATTAAGAGGAATTCATCAGCAGCGTAAACAGGCACAGTACTCAAACATCTCCTTGGGTTGGTGGGCACCAAGTAGAAGTAATGAGAAACGTCCTTCAGGTCAGCGGAAGGAGAGCTGGAGGGTAAAAGGCAGGAGAAATGGGACGTTTCCCAGCATAAATGGAAGACATCCTGGTCGCCAAGTGGCGGGGACTACAGAGAAAATAATCCCTACACCAGAAGCAACGTTTGTTAATGAAGCAGTTGCTTATATCCCTATGAAAGTGGTTTGAGGCCTTCTGCCTTGAGCCTCTGAGTGTCATTCAGACCAGAGGTAAGGGCCATTTTCAGGAAATGGGTCCAGTCCCACGAGACACTGGGTGTGATTATACAGGATGTGCCCGATAGCACCTTCATGGTGTCCCAGTGTTGATATGGTGTGTGTCCTTCAAGCAGCAGGGAGGCGACTTCATTAGTGTCTAGCCAAAACAAAATGGGACTCCTCTTATAGAGCAAAATGGACATCTAACGTTTAATGGAGCTCATCAAAGAGAATGTAAATACTTTGCAGTACAGCAGCAGAGACGGGACTTGTGAAAGTCTTCAGTAGATTAAATACTGGTCTAGACCAGAGGTGAGGACAGTTAGTTTTGGAAACAACAATAATGAACTTGATTTGTTTCCAGTGGAGCAAATGGCATGTGTCCGAGACTAAAGGTGAGGAAACCTGTTCAGTCTCCAGTTGATAAAACGTCTTTAAGGAGAGGGAAACTCATTTGGTGTCGAGTAGAAGCAACAAAACGTTTCTAGACTAGAGGCAAAGGAACTTGTTTGGTTTCCAGTTGATAAAGGGGGACATGTTCTAGACCACAGGTGAGGGAATTTGTTCTGTATCTAGATGAGAAAAGGGGCGTATTGTAGACCAGAAATGTAGGAACTTGTTTATTTTGCAGTACATTAAATGGAATGTGTTCTAGACTGAGGAGGCGAGGAAACTAATTTGGCTTTCACTGGAAGAACAGGGCAAGCTCCAGACCAGATTTTAGGGAACTCGTTTGGTTTTCAGTGGATGAAACAGACAAAAGTCCTAGGCCAGAGATGAGGGAACTTGTTCAGTTTCCAGTAGATTAAACTGAACATATTCTAGACCAGAGAGGGTCAGGGTTTGTTTTGGTATATTGAGGTGAGGGAACTCATTTGGTTTCCAGTAGATTAAACAGGATGGACTCCAGACCAGATTTGAGAGAACTGGTTGGTTTCCAGTAGATTAAACAGGATGGACTCCAGACCAGATTTGAGAGAACTGGTTGGTTTCCAGTAGATTAAACAGGGAGGTGTTCTAGGCCAGAAGTGGGGAAACATTCAGTAGAACCAACTTGATATGTTCTGTTCAGTTTCCAGAAGATGAAATGGAACATGTCCAAAAACAGTGGTGAGGGAACTTGTTTGGTTTCCAGTAGATAAAACGTGACGTGTTCTAGTTCAGATTTGAGAGAACTCATTTGGTTTTCCAGTTGGTGAAAACAGGTCCTATCCTAAACCAGACGGTGGTGGACTTGTCTGGCTTCCAGAAGATAAAACTCATTTGGTTTCCAAAAGATCAAACGGGATGTGTTCTACACTGGAGACGACGAAACTCATTTAGTTTTCATTGGAAGAAAACAGGACAAGTTCTCGACCAGATTTGAGGGAACTCATCTGGTTTCCAGGACGAGTCTAGACCAGAGGTGGGGAAACATTTTGGGTAGATCAAACGAGCAGTGTTATGATTGGTTTACAGTCGATGAAAGGGGACGTGTTTTAGACCAGAGGTGAGGGAACTTGTTTGGTTTCCAGAATCTGGGATTCCTGCTCTGGTTCTAGTGCGTCTCCACTGGTCTGGTCTTCAGTGCTGCTCACAGTGTTGGAGTCTATGGGAGCCTCATCCTGAACACACACACACACACACACCAATAACAAGTTTTAGTTTGAAAGTTAACACAAGCACAGAGTGAGTACTCGGAGTTAACCTGTAATTTAATGTGTATTCAAATTTCCAAAAAACCAGTGATAAAACAGAGAGTGTGTGTGTGTGTGTGTGTGTGTGTGTGTGTGTGTGTGCTCTTACAGTCACCCAGGCGTGTGACAGGACCTCCTCGGCGGTGAAACGAGTGTCCACATTCACCTGCAGCATCTGACTAATCAGCATCTGAGGAACAGGTCATGTGACTGTTAGCAGCCTGAATTCATGCTGCAAAAAGACGCATTTAGATTCAGCTGCTGAAGCTGTTGAATGTTGGAAACACTTATGAGATGTTTTGATTTAATTATTAATGAAAGACAAAATTATGATTTAAATAAGTAAACAAACAATCTGACCACACATCAGGTGACAACACAACTCACTTAGTAATCAAGAGTCAAACCCAGCCTTTAGTCAACCAGACTAACCAATTTAACCAGTTTAAATAAACTTCATTGAACTGTCTATAGTTTGTTTAGAGTCGACAGGAAGACCTTGATGTCTGACTTTCCCACCTAGCACGTGAACGCCTCACCTGACGACACATTTCCTGTCAGTATGAGTGAGCGGTACCTTGGCCGGCAGGCTGATGGTGTCCCAGTCTGGAGACGGAAACTCCAGCTTCCCTCTGAGGATCTGATCAAACAACTCCTCCTGGATGTTATTCTCACTGAGGAGAGGAAGAGGAGGGACGTGTTATGAAGGAGCAAAATGACTAAATATGGAGATGGAAAATGTTGTTTACACTGACCTTCTAAATGGAGGGAATCCACACAGCAGGATGTAGGTGATCACACCCGCCGCCCAGATATCCACCTTCAGACCATAGCTAAACACACACACACACACACACACACACACACCAGTTTAATATAAGTACCAGTTCAGTCCTTCTCTACCCAGAAACTGGTTTTCACTCTTCTTCTCTCACCCGGTCTCAGCGATGATCTCCGGGGCAACGTAGGTTGGCGTGCCGCAGACGGTGTACAGCGGTCCCTCCACCACCGTCGCCAAACCAAAGTCTCCCAGCTTCAGTGACTTGGTGCCGTCTGGATACTCACACACCTCAAGTACACAGACGCAAACACTTCAAATCCTCCCATAATACACACAGAATACACACAGTACACACACAGACGCAAGTTAAGCAACAACAAATGTGCGAGACTACTTCTTGGCCCAGAGCAGCAACTCGGAGCCAGGAAATAGTCCCGCACATGACCCTACGTAAAACACTTCAGTTTGTACAGATTTACAACATGTGAATCAGTGAGCTTTAGAGGTGCTCACAGGTGAATTTTGTTACCTTCAGACAGAGCCAGGCTAGCCGTTTCCCCCTGTTTCCAGTCTTTATGCTAAGCTAAGCTAACCGGCTGCTGGCTGTAGCTTTTTATTTACCACACAGACATGAGAATGGCATCAGTCGTCTCATCGAACTCTCAGCCAGAAAGCGTCTTTCCCAAAATGTCGAACTATTCTTTCAGTGTCACAGTTATAGTTGGTATTCATCCACCTACGACAAATACTTTCAGATACTTCAAAGTATTTGCGTGCAAGTACACACAGAGTAAAGTTACTACCCTAAACAAATACTAATATACACATTTTGTACGTCCAACAGTGTCAGATAGGCTTTGCTTGTGTAGCACAGTTTGTTTGAATTGTTTCACAGAATACAGGAACCTGCCAAAATAAAAGCCCAACTCCCAACTGAGGTGCTTTTATTTTATATTTCTTCTGTTTTGTCTGGTGTGTGTGTGTGTGTGTGTACCAGCAGGTTCTCTGGTTTGATGTCTCGGTGGACGATGTTCATGCGGTGCAGGTACTTGATGGCCCCGGCCAGGTTGAACACCATGGCGCTGGCGTCACGCTCGCTGTACTTTGTGCAGGAGGTGATGGCGTCAAACAGGTCGCCGCCCTGAAGGAGGCCGAGGCATGAAAACACACGTTAAATATTTCCCCGTACTCTTAGCTGCAGAAGAAGAAGAAGAAGAAGATGAGGCACCTTGACGAGCTCCATGACCAGGAACAGCTGACTGGGCGTTTCATCCACCTCGATTAACTGGATGATGCTGGGATGTCGGACCCTCCGCAGCACCGCCACTTCATTTTCTATCAGATGCTCCTGTTAACACACACACACACACACACACACACAGAATATTACCTCAAGAAAAATACGTATTTATAGAAACCTACAGAAACCTAAAACAACCCTCAAAACTTGCACAAAATGGCCGCGAGCTATCAGCGAGGTTCACATTGTTGCTTCAGTAGCTGCTGAGGCTTAAAGATTCTCCGATCTCCCAGCCCCCCTGAACTACACACAGCGCTCTGCACTTGATTCAACTTATCCTTGTTCTTCATGAACATCTGTGAAATGTTTGAAAGACAGCTTCAGAACTACTGCAGAGTGTGTTTATATCTGTGGGACACTGAAGCAACCTGCGACGTAGCTAACGTTAGCCACACGAGCTAACGTTCGTAAATACATAAATAGTATGTAATACAGGAGAATGAACTCTATAATAATGATTAATAAAGAGTGTTACCTTCCCACAGCAGCGAGCTTTATCAATGATCTTCAGAGCGTACTCCTGTCCCGTCGACCTGTCAATCAAAACACAACAGAAACTTGAACAGCGACGCGTCAATCTCGAATTTTCATGACAGTAACTAGAGCTGCAACTTAATTGTTTTTGTTATTAATTAATCAATTATTTTTTAAACGGGCCATTTAGTTAATATGTCAGAGAATTGTATGTGACTGCTTCAAATGTTTTGTTTCGTCTGATCAAAAGTCCAAACCCCCAAAAGAGAGAAGCAGCAAATGATTAATGACTTAAATGATTGTAATGATTATCAGTGGCTAATGGCTCAATACCCAAATAATGACTGGAGTTAACATGTTATTATTTGGTAGGAAAACATAGAGATCAGATTTAATGATGAAATATTCAACAAACAAAAACACTAAAAACTGATTTACAGAATAAACTAATTAGATTTTAAACACATGAAAGTGGACTGAACTGGATCAGGAGGTCATGATGTGGATTCAAACTGGTTCAGTTAAAATGGATCACTTTCAGACAGTTTTACATTTCATTATTATTTATTTTTTATGAATATTAATAGTTAGCTACATTTATTAATTTCTGCCGTAAACCTCGAGTCCTTGCCGTTTTCCTTTTTATTTCTTGCTACTTTTATATAATTTTTCTTTTATTCTTTTCCAGTTTAAAATATTTGTTTGTACATTTTCTGAATTTCATTGTGCAATCCTGTGTTGTATAATGTGAAGCTGACCTTTGACCTTTGCATTAAACAGCACAGTATGAATAGGCTTTGTTACACCTCTTCTCTACACATAATACCGTTGTTGAAATTGTAGTGTTAAAAACCAAAAAAGAGGTATTTGAAGTTACTTTTTTTCTAATTGCCGCTTTCATTATTTCATTATAAATTGTAGTTCCGATGCTTCTTACCGCTCCACGCACTCTTTCACCACGGCGAAGTTTCCATCTCCGATCACTTTTCCGACTTGGTACTTCTCGTTGATGATGGAGGAAGAAACCGACCGATTCCCGTTCACTGCGGAGGGAAGAAGTCTTGACTTTTAGATTTTATGAGTTTGAGCTCTTGACCTCTAACGTACGTAACCAAGCAGCTCCGTGAGCGTCACAGTTGTGACAGCTTTCATTAAGATGTCGGCTTTGAAAGTTCACTCTTGAACCCAGAAAGTCAAAAGTTTCCTGTCACGTTTTCACACTTTTGATCTTGAGTCAGTGTGTTGACTTTCCAACACTCGGGGTGCAGGAGGCTCGAGGCTTTCAAGCTGATGCTGTTTTTAAAAATTCTCTTGGATACTCAGGCAGCTACTTGAAAGTTTGGAGGCTTTAACACTCTGAACTACTGTGTCATAGAGATATTTTTAAAAAGTTGCACGACGCAGCTCTTTTATCAAAAAGTTGGCTTTAAAAATGTCCATTAAGTCAAAACTTTTCTGTAAAGGTTGATTCTAACTTGAGCCAGTGGTGGAAGAAGTATTCAGATCCTTTTCTTAAGTATAAGTACTAATACCACTCTGTCAAAATACTCATGTGTGTACTACAAGTAAAAGTCTTGCATTCCACCATAAAATACGTAAGTAAAAGTATCTAATTATTACCAGCAAGGTGTACTTAGTATCAGCAGTAAAAGTCCTCATGTTGCAGTAAAATGTTCTCCGTCAGTGTTTCTATAATATCGGATGTAGCTGCATTAATGTGTATGTTGCATTTCACTGCTACTACTGTTGCACTAAAGTTTAAAATGCCCTCATCCCAAGGCAGGTGGAATGTAACTGAGCCTAAACTTTCCATTTATAGCTTTAAAATGTCTCGTAGTTAGAGATCCTGAATCAATGATCCTAAACTTTAACACCAGCTTTCAGGACATTTCTGACGATCTCAACAAGAGGGACGTTCAGGGTCAGTGCATGTTGTATCCCGTTGATTTCAGGCCTTGATACGCACAGAGACACATATTAACTGTAAACATCAAAACATAAGCGCGCACACACCTTCGGCCGTGGTGTCATCCGGCTGCTCGGCTTCTCCGTTTACATCTGTGGAAGAAGCTCGACGAGACATCTAGAGAGGAAAACGAGAACCAAGATTTAGTCTTGTTTTGAAAGAAATGTGTGAACTGTGAAAGAGAAAGAGTTCCTGATTCAAGATGTATTCACTTTTGTTTTATTCCACATGTTGATGTACAGTAAAAAAAAAACATGACTTTTTTCATATGAATTGTGTATTTTGAGATAGAGATGGAAACATTGACCTTTGTTTTACCACTACATCTGAATAGTTTCAATCTGACCTTGAGGCTGCGCCGTGTCCCAGGGCTGGTGGGGGACGGGCTGGACCTGGACGACTTCCCAGCTGACTGCGATCCTGAGGCCTCATTGGCTACACACAAGAGAAAGGAGCCACCTGGTTGGTCAAAATAATCTGATAATCATACCTGGAGAGCATTTTAGGGTGACGAGACGTAAGGAGAAGATACTGAGGCCGCTGCTCCAACTGCTAACACACAGCTCATGGAGGCAATTAAGGTACCTTAAAACCTGCGCAATTGCAGCAAAAGTCGCACTCCTTCTCAGAATCATAACTCAGTCAAATGTGAACACACAAACGTTATAGAAATATGTTTTGATTCAGTGTGACTTACACTTTCCGAGGACATCAGTACCTCTAACGTCCGTCGTGAATAAAAGTCTATATATCTGCTCAGAAATCATAGAAAAAAGATGCTCCTTCTACCTCCAGAACTTGCCTGAGAATAATCATGTTTTTAGGTTGTCTTCTGTGTCAGAGTAATCCAGTGATAGTCGTCTGTACATCAATGGGTACACTGCAAACAGGGACTGCTAAAGGCTAATTCGGCATATTTTTAATCGCGCTAAAGTATAAACAAATATAGGCTGTTATCAGTTTGTTTTAGGGTGGTTTCCCATCGGTTCACACCTGGGCCAGGAGACTTTGTTCTGGACGGGCCTTTGGGAGGAGTCTTAGAGGAGGAGAGGCTGGAGCCGCTAGGAGTCTTGGGAGTTGTACTTTTCAGAGGGGCGGTAGAGCGAGATACCTTAGCTCTGCACTCTGGAGAGAGAGAGAGAGTATTCAGTATTATTATGCAGTATTTTCTACAATGGTATTCCGCAAACACTACTGACAGAGTTTAACTGACATTCTTACATCCACCATTTTGTCAAATCTGAGACCAAACAAATATTGACGAGTAACTTTTATCTTCTGTATTCATCAGAGTCAAAATGGACACAGATATATCTCAAAGTTACAAAGAGTACTGCATCCATCATGTGTAATAAATAAGAGGAAAAATTCAGTCAAGTTCAGTAAATAAAGGTATTAAAATGTGTGTGTGTGTCTCACCGTTAACAAAAGCCGGTGTTTTGCTGGTGTGTGTGAGCACAAAGTCGTCCTGAGCGTAGCGAAACTTCTCCGGCCCACAGGCCATGAACACATCGTCATCCCCGAAGAAGTCCTGCAGACAGGTCAGCTGCACACACACACACACACACACACACACACATTGATTCATCAAACGTCAGAAAAAACACTGCACTGATGTACGGGTGTGTGTGTGTGTGTGTGTGTGTGTGTGTGTGTGTGTGTGTGTGTGTGTGTGAGAGACAAAGCAGACGACAGCTGGGAATATTCTAATAACGTTTGCTGCTGGCAGCGCTTCAATAGACACACACACACAAACAAACACACACTGTGCTTTCTAAGAACTGTCTAAGGATTAAATACAAACGGTTCAACTACATGTCCCAGATTTAGAGAGAGACAGACAGGGAGACAAGAGGGGGGAGTCAACAAAATGTGGGAGACAAACAGGTGAAGAGAAGAAGGATCAACAGAGGACGGATTAAACAGAGAGAGAAACAGTTGAGTCACATCAGAAAAGTATTCAGAGCCTTTACTGAAGTAAAAGTACTGAAACAACAAGGTAGAAATAATCCACTTCAGCCCTGCATTTAAAATCCTACTTAGATAAAAATACAGAAGTCTTATCAGCTAAAAGTAAAAGTAAGTTTTACCTCTGTGGGCCTCAAACATTTATTTAAATGAAACCGTGTGAGACGTTTGGAGGCTAAATGTCTTTTAGGTGGAACAACTCATAGATATCAGAGACAACCAGATACTGTTTCAGCCAAAAAGAACCACTGCTTAAATACATAACAATGCATTGTACTTTGAAAGCTCATCGTATGTTTATTATGTAAAATCTTAATCTGTGAAGTAACTAGTAAATATAGCTGTAAAATAAACGTAGTGGAGTAAAAAATACTAGTAGTTATTAGAATATTAGTATGATATAAGTACCTTGAATAAATGTGCTTAGTTATGTTCCACCACTGGAGAATGTGTGAACTACTATAGCTGTGAGCTAACCGCTAACATGCTAGCGCTTGCCAGCCACAATAGCTCTCCCAGCTTCCTCCTAATTTCTCAGTACTGGGCCCGTTTACTTCCCCCTGGCATTTTGTTCATTTCATTCAATAAAGAGTTACTGGGGAGGGACAAAACCCCTCCCAGAGCTAGCTAGCTTGCTAACAGCTTGTTGCATTGGAATGGAATGGAATGTTGGCGTATCCGGGTGTTGCCTGGCAACCAGCGAAGATTCCAGGAAGTTACTGCTCAGAGTTGACGTAAATGTAAAGTAAATGTGTTGTTTTACACTTCAGTTTTAGAAATAACGTGTTAATTAGTGAGCTAGCTTTAGAGGTGCTGGTAGGCAGATTTCATTACCTTTAGACAAAGCCAGGCTAGCTGTTTCCCCTTTGTTTCCGGTCTTAATGCTAAGCTAATGCTGTAACTGAGAATGGTATTGATCTTCTCATCTAAATAAGTATATTTCCCAAAAGTATTTCTGTAATAGAGAGAGAGTACTACTACTTGTACTATCGAGGAATTTAAATGATGCAGTTGAAGAAAAGCTGCAACACACACTCGTGTTTCATTGTGTTTTTACACAATAACTTGACACCTTCTTCCCACAATCTCTCTCCTCTACATCTTCTTTTCTTCCATCTCTTTCCTTATTTCCTCCTCCTCCTCCTCCTCCTCCTCTCCTTTCCTCCCTCCCTTTGTCCTCTGTTTTACCTCCCACTCCTCCTCTGCCCCATCGTTTCCCCCCGTTTTACTTTTTACTAAACGCCTCCGGAACTGCAAAATGTGTGTGTGTGGAGATGGCTAGTTACCATGGTGACCACACTGCAGTGTGTGCGTGCGTGTGTGTGTGTGTGTGTGTGTGATGGGGTTTCTGTCCCGCTGCTTGAAGTGGCTGCACAAACTGAAAGGACGAAGAGAGGAGACACACACACACACACACACACTCACACTCACTCTCTCGCCTTGTTTCATTCAGTGTCTGAAAAGAGTGATGTCGTCTGAGGCAGACAAAATAAAAGCCTTCGTTGTGACACACCGCCTTCAAAATAAAAGCCTTAATTAGGAGTAATCCGAAAAATAACAACTTAATATTATTATTAACCAGCCGACTGTTTATGATACATCATCGCTTCATGGGTTGAGGGTTGGGTTTAACTTCTTAGGTTAAAAAAAAGGTAACTAAATCAAAGTTGGTTAATAAATAAACTAATGATTAATTTCATCATTGATTAATCAACCAATTAGTTTCTCAATTAATTGTTGTCCAAAACTCAAAAATATTTGTTTTATTATCATAAAACCAGCAGATTATGACGGTACGAACGCGTATCTTTCATAAAGTCAATTTAAGCTTCTGTGAAATTGTTCAAGTTGGCAATATGGATTAAAAACTTGGACTTGAACTTCAAGTGCTTTTTGAGTCAACTGTAGAAAGACAAGAAGAAGAAGAAGAAGGATGATGAGCACTTCTCTTCTGAACTCTTTCAGTGTTACCGTGTGGATTCTACTAATTTGACACACATTAGTGTTGCTGTGTGTGTTCAAAGAGAAACACAGAGAAACTACATACAGTCACTTTGTTTGTACACCTACACGAATATATAAACTAAATATATAAAGACACAATGTTGATGGTTCTTTTAAATAGTTTGTATTCTTTATTTTAGTGGCACGAAAGCAATCAAGTATAAAAATTGCAAAGAAAAAAGTTAAATTGATCAAATACAGTAAATAAAATAAGAAAGCTAAAGAGTTGTAATGTAATGGATGCTTTTATTTTGAAGGCAGCGTATGTTCACATTGCTTTTATTTTGTCAAAGCCGATGGCTGCAGCATTGGGTTGTCTCGCTGCTGTCTCTGCTTTTCTTCAGCTCTCCACTGTCATTGTGTCACAGCCAACAACTCTTATCTGTAACTTCAAAGAGTGTGTGTGTGTGTGTGTGTGTGTGTGTGTGTGTGTGTGTGTGTGTGTGTGTGTGTGTGTGTTAAAAATAGCCCCGCCAGTGAACGCGGGACACGTTTAAATCCACAATCCTTAACTCAATATGAGTGCACAAAAGAGTTTGAGAGAGGATGAGAGCATATTCACAGTCTGTTCAACAAGACGATGGAAAAAATGTACTTCAGCTGACTGTCGCAGTTCCAGGGCTTTAAACAGACGCCACATTTAGCTAAAAGCACCAGATATTAAGCTTCAAAGAGACTGAACTCAGCAGCCGAACACTTTAAGTGGAAAATGACACCTTAAAAGACGTCTTATTTCATGCGCAGACGATCCTGTTCGACACATTCCAGCAGTTATTTTCTAATGAAGTGCTGTAATTTGATTTCACTGATTCTGCCACAGTTCAGGGCTGAACTCACAATAAGCAGAAGAATATTCTTCATATATCAATATATGGTGCTATAAATAACCAAATTGTTGCTTCACACAAGTAAAACTCCAATAACTCATTCGCTTTTAAAATCAATTCAAAGCCAGGGACTTTTACAGCATGTTGTTCCACTATCTCTTGTCATCTCTCTAATAAATAAAATAAAAGCATAAAATTCCCCCCAAAAACCCCAATTTGCTTGAAATCATTCATTTGAATGACAACATGTATAAAACAATACCACAATTTGATCACATCATGAAAAGATTCCAGCGATAAACAATAATTATCGCCAAGACCTACTTAACTTGACTGGTCCTACATCTCCCAGGATGCATTTCTCCTCAGAGAATTCGCCTTTAACGAGCAAAAGTGAACGTTCTGCATCCTGGTCTGTTTCCTGCTCCTGTGGGGGTTTAGTCGTGTGGTTCATGTCTGAATGTCTGATGTAAAGAAAAGCAAACATCATCTCACCTGTTTCCCATCCAGCGTGTACAGCCTCTTCACGGCCCCGGAGTCCAGCT
The DNA here is from genome assembly GCF_043641665.1 of Enoplosus armatus. Lineage (NCBI taxonomy): Eukaryota > Metazoa > Chordata > Actinopteri > Centrarchiformes > Enoplosidae > Enoplosus > Enoplosus armatus. Next base: position 1,692,275 of record NC_092202.1, on the reverse strand, counting down.
TGATGGCCTCCGTGATGTCGGCCAGCACTTGTTCGAAGGAGTGAGCCGTCTTCTTGTTCAGCAGGATCCTCACCGCCTTGCGAGGCTTCACGCCGCTGCGGATCACCGTCACCAGCTTCGGCTTGATGAAGTCTTTGCTCTCCCTGCCCTCGCGAGATTCAGGGCGTTCTTTGGAGACGGCGACGGTGCTCGCCGACACCCCCGCGGACGCCGTGGAGGGCCAAGTCGCAGGCGAAGAGCCTGTCCCGGCACCGGCACCTGGCTTCCAGCTGGGGATGGCGATCTTGGTGTAGTCCACCTTTCGGTAAGGCTCGTTGGAGGCACAAACGTAGCACTCACCTGAGCAGAGAGAGGGCGGGGAAGAAGAAGAAGAGTTAGATCACATGATTGAAATCCTTTCACATATTCCTTTTGATTTGGTTTCCCAACATACAGTCAGTAATGAATTCAAAGTTCAAAAAATGACATTTTTGGCCACTGAATTTAAAATCGAGACGTTGGAGTGTCATTAAACACACCAACAACAAGTCTTTTTAAATTGGACCCTCCCTCCTGCATCACCAGAGGAAAAGAAGAAATTGAGACAAACATAATAAGTATCACGTTTCTGTTCATTTTCATGGTGCACTGAACTAATGAACTAATGGCTGCCTTGAACAAAGGAAATCAATTTAAAAGTGTTTGGGAAATGTGTAGCTGTTGGTTTTTGTCGTAAATATGGCTCCATTATTTTATAAGAGGTGAGTTCGGGGTCGGAGGTTGTTAATGGGCAACTGTAGTAATACAACCCGTGTGTGTGTGTGTGTGTGTGTGTGTGTGTGTGTGTGTGTGTGTGTGTGTGTGTGTGGACAGTGGATGAAGTGAAGGCGACAGCAGATGTCAGATTCACTCCTGTCTCTCTCTCTCTAAGCTGAACACTGCTGGTAACGTGAGGTGGAAACCTGAGCAACGTGTCAGTCAGCATCCTCACCAGATGATGATCTACACGGAGATAAATAAACCGCAGTGTAGAGCTGGTTAGTCCTGGTATTATAAGCAGAACATGCTAACCTTTGTAGCTTATATTAGAGCAGATAAACACATCGTTTGTTCTGGTTTTATAAAGACCCTCTAAACTCTTTCTTGTTTCTCCGGCTAACAGCCTCACTACACGCTGCTTTAGCATGCGGAGAAATCCTAGGCTTTTTTAAGGATGAGTTAGACAAACATAATGCTATCTCGGGTAACGTTAGCTGGTGTTACTGAAGGCTAAACTTCCCTAGAGCTGCTAACGTTAGCCTAAACTCTAATAACATCCAGTAGTGGATGTGGTTGTCGCTAACAGCTCATTTTTCTAGCATAACCTGTAAATCCACGGCGGAATATAGCTAGCTAATGATGTGCTACTTAGCCTTGGAAGTAGCGCTTCTAACTACTGTAGGTAGTAAGCTAGTTTGCCAGACATGCTAACCTTTGTAGCTTATATTAGAGCAGATAAACACATTGTTTGTTCTGGTTTTATAAAGACCCTCTAAACTCTCTCTACATGTACGGTGTTTCTCCGGCTAACAGCCTCACTACACGCTGCTTTAGCATGCGGAGAAATCCTAAAGAGGGGGGGGGGGGGGGGTTAGCTAACGGTCAATTGAACGGGAATGAATGAGAGTGGGAAATGAGGCTAACATCTTAAATCTAGCTTTAATAAGTTAAATGTTTAATATTAATATTATAAATCACGTTAAATCTCTCCAGCAGCCCGTCACATGTTCAGTAGCCCACAGTCACTCTCCTGTTTTACCTTATATGGTTAAAAATGTCTCACCTTCTCTCTCTCCTAGTCTTTCTATCCCTCTGTCTATATCTCGCGGCGGAGCTCGCTATCTTTCCAACACACACAAACTTGTCAGCCTCTGTAACCCTCAAAAACACACCTTTTTCTCCCTCTTTCATCCCCATTACACGTTCTCACACACACACACACACACACACACACACACACACACACACTTTGCCAGGTAATGTGTGTGTGTGTGTGTGTGTGTGTGTGTGTGTGTGTGTGTGTGACCTTGTCTCTCCACGTGATGACTTTCACTTTGCTATTCAAACCAGCTGGACAGGACTGCGCTGGGTTTTTATTCAAATACCCGACTGATTAAACACCACAGCACCAACATGGGCTGTGGTCACAGGTTCAAATCCTGCTGAAGGCCGTGACGGGACAGATAGGAACACTTTCACAGAGACAACCGAGCAGAAAATTCACTTTATTAAGCAAAAATGCCGAAAGAAAATCAGGATTCCAGCTTCTCAAATGTCTGTCTGTTTTATATCACTGTGAATTAATTATCTTTGGGTTTTGGACTGTTGCACGGACGAAACAAGACATTTGAAGCCCTTTGTAACATCAACCTTCTCAGGATGTGGCCCAAGTTTAAACGCCAGTATAGAGTGGCATCACTTCCCGTCAGTTGCTCAGTTCGTGTGTTTTTGTAATGCTGCATTCATGTCATATGGGAGTTAGACTGACTTGTAAATACCACTCAAACATCAAAATCATAATTACAACTAGGAAATCTGGATTTCTTTGAAAACTCCAAAACACTTTAAGGTTTGATAGTCACACTAATCTTTTAACATTAGTTGGTTAAATCTCTACAGTTGTTGGAAAGCAGCCGAACAAACACTCTGCTGCAGGCCTCCATCCATCGTTTTTCTACTTTTGCAGCTCGAATGCACAGAGAAGTCGTGAAGGACGAGAGTCCTGCCTTCCTCTTGCAGGCCGTCACGGTCTGCTCCGTTTGTAGTTTATTAATTCCACGAAGTGCCGAGACGAGAGTGACGCGTCTGTCTTTTAGTACATCTCTGGCTGAGCAGCTTCCTGACTCGAACGCTCATTGGAGAACATTACAACCAGTCACACATCAATATTGATGATAAGTGATGTTACTCAGCCACTGCTCTGTTTCTGACTAAATGACTTTAGACAAGAGAGGACGAGCGGACTTTACAGTCGTTGTACTATGAAGAAATGTCTTATATATGCACATACATTCATATCTGGCCTTATATGGATGGACGTTAAATCACACTGTTTTTAAAAAGTCTTCTTGTTTTAAGTCTCATATCATACCTCCTCTTACAGTCAGGACATAACCTGGACAGGATCACTTTAAGTGCAACCCAATCAGATGTAAGTCTGATTGGATGGTGGATGTAAGATTTTGTAAGATTTGTTTTATTTTCATTGTGACGTCAACAAACTCTGTACCTGATGGTCTCTATATTGATTATCTACTTACTATGCTGCTGTTGATGTACACAGAAATAAATAATTCAAGTGTGTTTGCGTAACAAAGACAGACAGAGAGCAAAGAGGAAGGAGACAGTGAGGAAGTTTAAGGAGGAAGATCAATTGATTGACGGATGGAGAGAGTGACAGGAAGTCTGGACAGTTACGACTTGATGGTAGTTGACGAACTCCCGAAGTCCATTTATTCCTATGAGAGACAACTCGGATGTCTGGTAGGCAGCAAAGACAGAAAACGCCAGACAACTTTGGTGTTATCTCTGGTCATAAAAACAGATTTACTTAAACAAGTACCACACAACCTCCCACCAAAATATATTTATTTAAATGTTTTGTGCCACCCGGCTGAAAGACGAACTTCCTGCCACAACTACCCACCAGACGTATCCCAATCCAAGTTTTTCTCCCTGTTTTGTTTTTTGGTATACTCACTCGCCGCACAACACTATATGTTAGGAAACAATACGACTATCTAAATTAAACAAAATGGTCAAAGTTGGTCCAACTGGTTACAATAAAGACATCAGAAATGAATCAGACTTTTTGTAGCCAATAGAAATCCATTAAAGAAAGCCAGGATCTGTTTTTATCTCGTTCCTAATGACCGGGTCAAGACATTCCTATGAAAATTGGTCAGCAGGGGGCGATATTCCATCAGAGAACGAATGTTGCGCACACATTTTGTATCAGAACGTATATTTCCTCTACAATGTTCTGACCAGGAAAAGTTTGACATGTTGAGAAATACGTTACCACTCCCAAATCTGTATGCAAAACATGAAGCTAGAGCCGGCAGGCGGTCAGCTTAGCTTAGCATAAAGTCTGAAAACAGGGGGAAACAGCTAGCCTGGTTCTGTCCAAAGGTAAAAAAAAAAAATCCTAAACAAGTATATCCCGTTAGTTTAATCTCTAAAAAGACAGTTGTGGTTACGGCCAAGGCAGAGTAAAGAGGAAGTTGTGAGTCTTACCTTCCACCAGCTCGTCCATACTGGTGATCTTCTTGCTGCCATCTATGGTGTAGATCGCGCGCACCCCTTGTGGTAGATGCAGGTTATCCGACAATGAGCGTGTCAGCTCCATTAGCAGTGCATCGTAGGAGCGGAACCGGTCACTGGAAACAGCGTAGACCAGACCCTTGAAGTACCGGTCTCCATTGCGATAGAACCGGACCTTTTTGGCCCGTTTCTCAGAGGTGAGCGCCTGCAGTGTTCGGGTGCGGTAGTAGCTGCAGTTGGCGCTGTGGGCAGGGCTAGGGACCAGGCTGCTGCCCCGGGAGCTGGGGCCAGACCCCCCGCCGCCAGTGCTGCTGGTGGAATCATCTCTCTTGGTGCGGGTGGAGCGTCCCCGGCGAACCTTGTCGCGTTCGTCGAAGTGCTCCAGCTCGAGGGTCTTACTCAAAGACATGGTGAATACTGGTCCAGTAGCGTTCAACAGAGTCCGTGCTACTTAAGATTCATCTTCCAACAGCTATAAACAGGGACTCTTATCCTGACAAGCAGTTCTACTTTTAAGAACTTACTGTGTAGTCTCGAGAAGATGTGCTTGTGAGCTTGTAGACCCAGTAGCTGATAACTTTTCGTTTTAGACTGTCAAAACCAAGCTATAATCCCTATGACATTCACCATGCAGACCTCTAAAATGCTTTGTCGTCCAGTTGGCCTGATGAACCAGTATGAAGACAACCGTAACCCAGGTGTAATACCAGCAAAAAGATAGCAGAAGTAGTCTCAGGAGTCGTCTGGAGATCACGTAACCCGGTCGCAAATCCAGTGGTATCCTACTCAAACTACAGACTACGAACACAACAAAAGAGATACTGTCAGAACCCGAAACCTTTCTCCACTAGAAGAATCCTAAAATTCAGGTGTTTCATTGACGCTTTAATCCAGACACTTACAAGGTCAGGTCAGGGTTCAGCGTTTAGCTGAAGGCTGCTTTGGTGCTGTGATGGCTGTAGATGGACTCTATCCATGTTAGTGGCACCGAACCTCAGACCAGTTACGGGATAGGCTTTCCTACCATTTTAAGCAATTATTTTTCCTCCAACTAATTTCAAGCTCGAATGAAGAACGTTAAAACCATGAAATCCACAGCAAACGTCTACTCTCTGCTTGATGATTTGGACATGCGCTCGCAGTGACCTTCCTGCAGTCTCAGTAACCCAGCTGTAGTCCCAGTGATCTGGCTCTAAATCCAGTACGTTGTTGTGAAGACCCGGTACAAGCCCGCTGAGTCCCAGCAATCCCCCTTTAGACCTGCCACGGTGGTCTGTAGTCCTGGTAATCCGGTTTGTTTCTGTCCCAGTCACACTTTGTATTCCAGCGTCCTCAACATCCCTCCATCACTGACAGAAAAAGAGATGAAAACCACATGGTGTAAGACAGATCTCCCATCCTGATATATGCAACAACTGCCACATTCAGCCTCCTCTCTCCTGGTGCAGAAAGACAGTAGGATTTATACTGAATTCAGTCATTTCAGGATACTGAACTCGTATTAAATTAAGATTACATTTTGAGCATAATAGCACAAAGACTTGGCTTCCTTTGGGAATCAGAGCTTTTGCATGCACAGTAGGTTATGGACGTACAGTCAAACAAGCAAAAGCAGTTTGAAGTTGAATGCACCCTCCTTATTTTAGTGAAATGTAATTTCCTGCAAGGCCAGAGTGACACATTTCCATTGATTTGCAGTCAAATTAAATGTACCTGAAGCAAAGCAGGGGCTTGTACATCATGTGAGTATAAACCCTGTGCTCTGTTTGTCTCTCTCTTGATCTGATAAACGAATTGACTTTATCCATCTATACGCCCAAACACTGCTAAGCTGTGCTGACAGCGCCATTCAAACACACACACACACACACACACACACACACTGAGAGGGAGGCACCTACCAATAATGCCGTGAAACCGGTTTGTTGCTATGGAGGCTTTCTTCCCCTTCCCCCGGTGCCGTGTTCCGGTCTGTTCCGGTGTATCCGGCTGCTGCAGGATAACTGAGCCGCTACGACCGAGCCGACGCGGTCCAGGCCGGCCCGCTAACCCGGGATTCAGGGATGCAGCGGCGGCAGGTTACACCGGCGGGATGCACCGAGACAGGCGGCGGACAGCAGCATGGCCGCTGCAGCAGAGGGAGGAGAGACCGGCTAAACACCCCCTCCCTTCCCCTCCCCTCTCCTCTCATCCGCGGCTGTACGTGATGACAACGTCCCTCCCTCCCTCCCTCTCTCTCTCTCTCTCTCTCTCTCTCTCTCGGTCTTTGTCTAGCTCGCTCTTCCACTCTCTCGCTCTTTCTGTCTTTTGTCTGCCTCTCTCTGAAATTCAAATTCAGTTAGTTTTATTATCGTGAGTGTTGCAGCCAGGCGACATAATCAAATCACTGATTATTTAACCCTACAAACTGACAATAACATTAAAGACAACATTTTTTACACTAAATGAATTGAACATTGACTGAAAGTGATGGAAACGTAGCTTAAAGGAACCGTTAGACAGTTTGGGAAATAGCTGTACTGTACATTAGATGCTAACAGCTAGCTTACCTTAGCGTAAAGACTGACACCAGGAGGAAACAGCTAACGTTAGCTTGCGTCCCGTGAAATTAAAACATGTCATTTTCCCGTTTGTTTTAAACAAGATATAATGTGTTAATTGAGCTTTAGATGTGCTGGTACATTTGTTACCTTTGGACAGAGCCGGGCTAGCCGTTTCCCCCTGTTTCCAGTCTTTGTGCTAAGCTAAGCTAACAGGCTGTAGCTTTATATTTAGCATACAAACACGGCAGTGGTAGCAATCTTCTTTTCTAACTCTTGGCAAGAAAACAAATAAGCTTCTTTCATGTCAAACTGTTACTTAACTATTACTAAAAGAGAAATATACAAACACACACGTATTAATTGTCCCAAACACCTAACAGAGTAAAATAAGATAAGGTAGTAGAAAAATTAACTCTTTTTAAAAATGGACTCTTCCTTGACTCTTAAAGAAAAAAACTATTACTTTATTTTAAAATGACTGTCTAATTTCTAATTTTGTTTTCTAGAAGCACCAGTACTGCTACATCTACTTGTGTTAGTACTACTAACACTGTACTGCTTTTACTGTGACTTTTAGTGCTTCTGTTGTTACTTGGTACTACTGCTGCTACCACCGCTGGTACTAATGATATCACTTCCTCTGTTACTGTTCACTGCTGTTGCTTGCTGTATTAATAATAATACTAAATTTACAAAAGGTTACAAAACAGACTTGCAAAGCGATTAAAAGGCAAAGCTAATAAATAAAAGATGATAAATTACTATAATGGCTGAAGTAATAAATAAGTCCCCATTAGTGAGCTAAATATTTGATGAGGCTGTGGTGGGCGTGGCTAAATGTTCGCCTATTACTGCTTATGTAATTCCTGTCAATTTAACTTTTAGCTGTAGAGGGCATCAATATTTTGATAATAATTATTAACAGTAGACATCTAATCAAATGCACAGTAAGCAAAATAAAACCACATTGATATTGCTTAATTATTAAAAGAAATAACAATAACAAAAAGTGATGGCAAAACAAGGGAATTTTATTGGTATAGCTTGGTAAATTAATTACAAGTAAATTAAATTAAAAGAGTAGTTTGGTTTTGTAAATACGCCTTTTTGATAGATTACTAAATTGATACCACTTTCGTGTCTGTGTGTTAGATGTGAAGCTTGAGTCAGCAGACAATTAGCTTAGCTTAGCATAAACACTGGAAGCAGGCCAAGAAATAGTCCCCGTAAAAACGTCTCCTGGCTGTAGCTTCATATTTACCGGACAGACATGACAGAGGTATTGGTCTTCTTGTCAAACTATTGGCAAGAATAACAAATAAGTGGATTTCCCAACATGTCGAACTAGTCCTTTAAAACACATTTTCAAACACCCACGCAGCCAAACACAGTGAGGAACCCACAGATGAAGACTCAGTAACCAAAGAGCACCTATCAAATCTTAACTTCACTCAGCGATATTATGTTTCACGTGTATCGCACCTGCATCCTCATCTCATTCTTCTTTTGTAGAAGTCAGGGCTCTTATTGTGACACATGGATGAAGAGGCCCCACCCTCCCTCAGTGTGTCTGGGGGGGCGACAGCTGGGACCCGAGGCAGCCAGACTGCCCCACCCTTCACTGTCAGCCAAATCAGTGAACCATTCATCCAAATATGACAAGGTGGACAAGCCATTATGTTCTTGTACACATGAGCCAATACAGATAAAACTGTCTGTTGCACGTCAAGGACAAGTACATTAGCTTACTAAGACAAAATATTAGTTCAAGCACTAATTAAAAAAAATCCCTCTAATCATTTTCATGAGGGTGTGTCAGTAGAGGTTAAAAGGTTTGAGGTGTTGTTGTCGTTTCTAGTGTATTCATACAGTGTTGTGAAGGTTTTCTTCATATATGTGAATAAACACAAAAGATTACTGACAAATTGTTTAGTTGACATACAACAAAACAAGTTTATTCTCAGAAGAATTCTTGTAATATCGAAGACAACAAATGTTTTTCACTACATCCAGTCACAAAAGAACCAAAGAACCCACAAACATGAAAGAGCTGAGCTAGGTTTTCACAATAAGGTTTCACAAAGTAAATATAAAGCACTACAGCAACCAAACACATTGTTTAGCTAGGTTTTCACAATAAGATTCACTAAGTAAACGTAAAGCACCACAGCAACCAAACACATTGTTTAACTAGGTTTTCACAATAAGATTCACTAAGTAAACGTAAAGCACCACAGCAACCAAACACATTGTTTAGCTAGGTTTTCACAATAAGATTCACTAAGTAAACGTAAAGCACCACAGCAACCAAACACATTGTTTAACTAGGTTTTCACAATAAGATTCACTAAGTAAATGTAAAGCACCACAGCAACCAAACACATTGTTTAACTAGGTTTTCACAATAAGATACACTAAGTAAACATAAAACACCACAGCAACCAAACACATTGTTTAGCTAGGTTTTCACAATAAGATTCACTAAGTAAACGTAAAGCACCACAGCAACCAAACACATTGTTTAGCTAGGTTTTCACAATAAGATTCACTAAGTAAACGTAAAGCACCACAGCAACCAAACACATTGTTTAGCTAGGTTTTCACAATAAGATTCACTAAGTAAACGTAAAGCACCACAGCAACCAAACACATTGTTTAACTAGGTTTTCACAATAAGATTCACTAAGAAGAAGAATTCTTGTAATATCGAAGACAACAAATGTTTTTCACTACATCCAGTCACAAAAGAACCAAAGAACCCACAAACATGAAAGAGCTGAGCTAGGTTTTCACAATAAGGTTTCACAAAGTAAATATAAAGCACTACAGCAACCAAACACATTGTTTAGCTAGGTTTTCACAATAAGATTCACTAAGTAAACGTAAAGCACCACAGCAACCAAACACATTGTTTAGCTAGGTTTTCACAATAGGATTCACTAAGTAAATGTAAAGCACCACAGCAACCAAACACATTGTTTAGCTAGGTTTTCACAATAAGATTCACTAAGTAAATATAAAGCACCAGTTTGGGAAATACAGTTCACTTTCTTTTCAACAACTAACATTAGTTGCTAATGTAACGCTGGTTTCCCTTAGTGTTAACTAAACTTAATAATTACTAAATTAAACTGTCTTCATTTCAAAGGTTATGAAAACTAAATCTCATCTTACACTAAGATTGATACCACGATCTTAAATAAATAAATAAATAAATAAATAAATAAAGACTGCACTTTTTTACTTCAAAGGTTGACTTTCAGCATGCCATGCTTTAAAATTGTGCTGCAACTAGCAATTATTTTAAATTCTAATTGAGTCTACTGTTTGTTTTCTTGATCAGTAGTTTCATCTATAAAATGTCAGGAAATGTAAAGCCCACGACAGATATTTCAATGGTATAACCCTCACACAGAAGAAGCAAATGTTGGGTTTTTGGATTGAAAAATGACTAAAACAGTTAATGGATTATTAAAATAGTTGCAGACTAGTTTTCTGCCGATCAACTAATTGATTAATCGACTAATTGTTTTAGGTGTACAGTTAAATAAATATACATGTCAATACAGTAACATCAGTTAAAACCTCTAGGATGCAAATTGTGTAATAGTTGGTGAGATCAGAGAGTTTACAATTTCTTTCTAATACAGTGTAACAGACAATGGGACATCCTTACACTACAAATACAACAGTTGTTTAGACGTTTTATGGGAAATTATGGGTTAAATCTGATAATGACAGATTTGACGGACAGGGGTTGGCGCTAGCGTGAATGCAGTGCAAGTTTGGTTAAGTTAGCTGACAAAATAACGCAGAAGACTTGGTGTGTAATTCAACAGCAGGATAGAGGGGCTCCTTGAACGTTTTAACATTGAAGGTATGGAGGCGGGTCCGACTGTCGGAGGAAACTCTGTAGAAGGACAGAGTGCCAGCCGGCCAGTCCAGATACACTCCCACCCGACTGGAGCGCCATCCAAGTGAAGACACATCTACTCTCTCGCTGCTGTGCAAAATGTAATAACCATCATTAGAGCAAACCAGACACCAAGACTCCGTGCTCCCTTCCTTGTCAGCTCCTCTGTATGTGACCCCAACACTTAAAGGTCCGAACACCTCGACCTCCCAGTAGCAGCGCCCATCTAGACCCTGTTCACACAGCACCTGTTGGCAGTGATCAAACCGTTCTTGGTGATGGGGGTATGGCTGCTCCTCTTCCACCCAGGTCACCTTTCTGTTCCCTTCAGACAGAAGGAGCTTCTTGTGGGCTGTGTTGGGGTCCAAAGTGAGCTCACAGGCATCTGGAGGTAAGAAAACACTTTATTCCACTTTTTTAGCAAAGCTAGGAAAACCACAGGCTGCTAAGGACAACCATATTTAGGAAAGTTTCACATTTACAGTTTTTTCACCAGTTCACCATTCCCACCAGCAAATATACACATACTTACATTTCTTGAGTCCTGGTTTAACCCTGTGACTTCCACCATGTTCAACGCTGTGGAGAAAAATACTTGAGTTTAAAAACGTTTAGAATTAAGATATCAAGGTACCCATGACGTCCAATTAGTGGTAAGACTGCAATATGAGGGTAAATGTAAGCAGAAACTATATTTTATTGTAGACATTACACTCCAATAGAAGTAGTATCCAACACTTCCCTTTCAGTTCAACAGGAAAGTCAGTAATGTATTCTATAATTACTTGAGTTGGCTGAGCTTGTATTGCGGATCGTCCCTCAGCTCAGAGAGCAGTTTCTCTCCTGAGTCTCCAGGATTGTTGTAGCTCAGGTCCAGCTCTATCAGATGGGAGGGGTTGGACTGTAGAGCCGAGGCCAGATAAGTACAGCCTTCCTCTGTAACCAGACAACCTGACAACCTGAGAAAACCGAGTGTTTGGTATCTTAACATGCAGGTTTGAGATGTATTTGTACAGAGCACCATCACCAGAAGCGTCTTGCATCGCTGAATGAATGTAAAGAAGGTCGACTTAAAATGATGAGCAGCCCCTGAGCAGGGTTGCATGCATAGATACAATAATGGTCTGTTTCATAAACGTAAATACCTCAGTGTCTTCAGTTTGCAGTGTTGACTCGACAGTCCATGACAAAGCAGCTCCACTCCTGAATCTTTCAGGTCATTGCTGCTCAGATCCAGATCTTTTAGAGGTAAGTAGGGGAACTTGAGACCAAAGGCCAGGTGCTCAACCCACTCTGCAGTCACTTTGCAGTCTGCTAGTCTAGAGGTAGTGAAGTTAAAATGTCATTAATGTCATGCAAGATAGAACCATGGATACATATTGTGAAAACTATGATGAGATACACACACTGGTTGGAAAATGACATGTATGCTGAATATGTTTAGCAAGTTTTGTTATTATCAATATGTCGCAAAACACAGTATGTTACATATTGCAGTGAAAGTCAACTTACATTGCCTTTCTGCAGCTCCTGACAGCTGGTATCAGCCTCCTTCTGCCTTCCTCTGATGTGTTGTAACTCTTCAAGTCCAACACATCCAGATCATTCTTTGATACCTGCAGCATGTAGACCAGCGCAGAGCAGTGAAGGGGAGTCAGCTCTGTTTTGGAACGATCTCGTGATGTCAGGTATTCCTGAATCTCATCTTTGACTTTATGGTCTCTCATCTCAACCATAGTCTGGAAGAGGCTGATACTGCTGTCTGGAGAGAGGGCCTTCCTTCTGATGGCTTTGAGGTGAGTCAAGATTTTCTTGTCGGTATCTTGGCTTGGGTCCGGCGATGCCAACAGACCTGCAAGGACTCTACGGTTGGGTTCAACCATGAGGCCAAGGAGGAATCGCAAGAAGAAGTCCAGGTGGCCGTTCTTCTTCTCCAACACTTTGTCGACTGTCATCTTTAGAAGGTCAAGTAAAGTATGTTCTTTGTCCTTCAGATCCAGGAAGTTGCCGAGCTCTTTCGTATTCTTGTTTGTGAAACAGTCGTAGACAAAAAGAGCTGCAAAGAACTCCTGTATGGTCAGGTGCACAAAGAAGAAGACCTTTTTCTGACAAAAAACTTTTTCTTCCCTAAAAACTGCTGTACAAAATCCAGAGAAGACGATTGCCTCTTTTATGTCAATCCCACAGTCTTCTAGGTCTTCATCATAGAAGATGAGGTTGTTCTTCTGAAGCTGGAAAAATGCCAACTTGCCGAGTTTCAGAAGAAATTCTCTGTGTTTCTTCAGAAGTCTCTCTTTGTTTTCCTTAGTCTTCTTGTCATATTTTCTGCTTCTGCGTTTTGTCTGGTTAAACAGGAAATGCGCCATCATCTCTGTTAGAGTCTGATGGGTTTCAGCCTTTTCATCTGACCCGAAGGTCTCCTCAAATAATACGGCAGAAATCCAGCAGAAGATCGGGATCTGGCACATGATGTCCAGACTCTGTGAAGAGCGAATGTGTGAAATGATCCTGTCAGCAAGGCCCAAGTCATGACTAAATCTCCTCCTGAAGTATTCCTCTTTTTGTGGGTCACTGAAGCCTCTTATCTCTGTCACCACGTCGACAAACTTTGCAGGGATCTGATCGGCTGCTGCTGGACGGGACGTTATCCAGAGGTTAGCATTAGGAAGAAGGTTACCCTGGATGAGGTTTGCAATGAGATTACCCACAGATGTTTCTTCACTGACAGATGTTACCTTATTTTTCTCAAAGTTTAGTTGAAGTCTGCTCTCATCCAGACCGTCCAGGATCACCGTGACTCTGGCTTTGACGAAATCTTCTGAATCTTTCAGATGGTGGAGCGCAGGGTGAAATTCAGTCAGGAGCTTCAACAAGCTTTTGTTGTGTGTACTCAAATTCAGCTCTCGGAAAGAAAGACTGAAAAGAAAATCAATGTCCTGGTTCTCTTTCTCCTCGGCCCAGTCAAGAATGAATTTCTGCACAGCAAATGATTTTCCAATGCCGGCAACGCCCTTCGTCAGGACTGTTCTGTGGGGTTTCTCTTCGCCAGGCAAAGGTCTGAAGATGTCACTGAGATTGATCAATGGCTTCGAAGATTGTCGTTCCAATTTATGTTTGATGTGTCTCAACGCATGTTCTTCATGTGGCCCTTCACTCTCTCCAGTGGTGATGATGAGTGCTGAGTAGATGTTCTTCAGAGAGCTCCCTTGGTCACCATTACCTTCAGATGTCAAAGTACATTTCTGTTGCATTGCTTCTTTAAGATTCTTCTTGGCTTTCAAAAGATGGCTGTCCCCTGTAACAAGCAAACACATGCTTACAAATTCCAGATTTCCAATAATAAATGAGAGGTTAATACCAAATAATTTTAGCTAGGTCATGTGTTAAAGTTACCAGTGTCTTCCTTAGTATCTCTCTGGTGTTCGGGATCTTGTCCACAGACTAAATGTACTGGATCCCTCAAAACCTCCTTAGACACTGAACAGCTGGACGGCTCCCCAGTCAGCTGGCTGTAGGGTGATCAACAAATGACACATCAGTCCTGCCAGATGTGAATCAGTTGCGGTGATACCATGTTCTCTGAGGAAGCCTTTTCTGATCATTTTAGTTGAACATTATAGAAGAGCCCGGTAATAGATGCATTCAGGAGAAGCTGTCACAACATACATGGTTTAGTATGTTTGGTTGCTTGTGTTTCCAGAGACATAACTAACCCACCTTCAGTTGAACATGGTCTGCACCGTCCACCACTCTCCACCCAGTAACTCCGTAATTTACTGGAGAACCAAAACGCTCCAAACTGATAAAATGACATCTGAGCTCCAGTTTTTCATTTGCGTTCACCATACAGACTCTTTGTGTAAGCTATACATCCATAGGCTAACCTGATTAGCATAGTTTAGCTAACAGACAACAACTGACTTGGAATTTATGTTTCACACGTGCTACGACGTAGACCTAATTGGAGTGTATCAGCTAAGTTAAACAGTAACTATAACCGAACCGAAGAACATCACGTGCCGAACAGGATGTACACGTACCGTTAAGACAACATATAGAAATTATGTTAAAAATGCAATGTAAAAACAGCCACTAAATCTGTAAAATATATATATATATTTTGTTGTTGCATATTGTCTTTCAGGAGATTCTAGTCTTTGTGTGAGTGATTACATTTTTTATTTAATTTCTTTCACATTTTTTGTTGTAATTAAGAGTTTTGTCAGGCTGTATACCGTTAAAGATATGAAAATATCCCCTTAATCTAGCTGACTTACACCAGTATCAATCTCTTTATGAATCTTTGATGAACTAACCGTAATATGGTTTTAGATGCAAGATATTATATATATATATATATATATATTACCATTGTCTCCTTTTAAGACGAAAAGTCATCGGCTCGTACATGGATGCATCGTCCTTCATAGAAACAACACCGGGAGCTGTGGACTCATCTTCACTCATCTGTGGACTATTAAGAGAAGAGACTGATCAACTCAAAAAGGTCTAGAAACTGATAAACACAACTTAAGAGTCTATGCTAGCAACTTTGTTCAGTTCCCCTGAAACTAGAGTGAATATAAGGTCCAACAACAGACTGTGTTATTCTACACACAGTAAGATGCAGGTTTACAGTTAATGCAGCACACAGCAACATCTTTAGGACTTTAACTGAATGTTATATATAGAACTAATGTGCTAAAAACCTTTTACAGTGTGTTTTTCCCTTGTTCATGGCATCACAGCTGCCCATTGATGATTAAATTAAATTACCTTTGTGCCTTTTCAAGACTAAAACTCATCGGCTCAAACATGGATGCATCGTCCTTCATAGAAACAACACTGGGCGCTGTGGACTCCTTCGACACTGAACAGCTGGACAGCTCCCCAGTCAGCTGGCTGTAGGGTGATCAACAAATGACACATCAGTCCTGCCAGATGTGCATCAGTTACGGTGATACCATGTTCTCTGAACCCGACTTCTCTAATATATATATGTAATATATGTAATATATAGGACTAATGTGCTAAAAACTTTTTACAGTGTGTTTTTCCCTTGTTCATGGCATCACAGCTGCCCATTGATGATAAGCTTTTACATTACCTGATTGGCTGCTCACTGCATTTCCTCATCTTCCTCTTCTCAGCCATCTCCACTGCTGCAGCTGAAACACAACTATCAGAAGCCAAAACACTTTAAGATGTTTGTAAAGGACAAATATCAGTTTTTATTCCGTTCATTTGATCCTTTTCCACCTAGTTGTTGTTATTTCTGGCTTCTTTAGGTCCATTATAAACAACAGGCACAGACAATCAAGCCCAAGTTTGACATTACAAATACTGGCCTTCGGTTGATTATGTGACTGAATGAAACCCCAGAACAAACCCTGCAGCTCCACCTGTTTCAAACAGCTGAACACCACCTGTGATCCCGCTGCAGTTGAACAGTTAACAGTTTAATGCTAATAACACGCTGTGCACCAGAAGGTCATATAAATAAACTGCATACATTTAAATTTCAATTCTCATGCTGAACTGATTTATACAAGTTGTGGCTTCAACTGAAAATACATTATTTGATTATTACTGAACTTGATCGGTTGAGTTCAGCTCTGGATTCTCATTTGAAGGTAAATGAAGCACCTTTTACACAAACAAGAAACTGCGTCATCATCAATCATCTCACAAGCAAACCGGATCACAGAAGGAACCGCATCAGGCGCCTCGTGGCAGAAAACGGCCAGAATCAGGAAGGTAAAATTACTTTCAGGTGAGAGAAAACCCCCGCACTTCTCCTCTGTGGTCGTCCGGCAGGAAACAAAATGGATGACGTTATTTTCACTTTCGATTTCACAACATATGTTGAGTGAAGCTGTCGCTTAATTAGTAGCAGCAGCAACAATCCAGTAGTCTAATGTGTAAAAACTGTTGAGTACTTTTATACTTGAGAACATTTTTCATCACATTTCTGCACTTTGACTAAACATTTTGAATGCAGCACTTTGAAGTACTTTTACATGCTGTTGTTGATACTTTTACTGCAGTAAAGGATCTGAATACTTCCTCCAGTGATGAGCTGACAGAACAGACAAATATCAGTTTATTACAGTGAGTCAGACTGCAGGACATTTCCTGTAGTTTCTTCTTTGCAGAAAACGGCTGCAGATGATGATGTGGTGACATCTAGTGGAGAGTTTTGAAACTGAATTTGAAATGCAGAAAATGCAAGAAAAGAATAAGTAATGATTATTATTTTGCTTAATTTGTTATTTCAGTTTTAGGTTCAACTTCAATTCACATTCACGTTCTTAACACAGCTTCCTGTGACACATCAGACACGACAGACTTGTGCATTTTCTGTTTTCTTTGCAGTTTAATCTTCAATCCTTAGTAAGACCATGTAACCATACATTTGTTTGTCTTTTTGTGTTCGTTTAAATAAAACAAAAATGTGCTTTTACTGAAGGTAAAGTAAGTAAAGGTAGGAGTTATCTATCAGAACAGACAACCAGCAGTACAAATGATGATTCTTGAACTTCTTGTGCTGCAGATTTAAAATGAATCCTGATTCTTTAAATGCCTTATTTGTCTCTCACCTTAAATATATTCAGACCCTGATTTGACGAAACATTTTCCCACTTTGTGAGCTGGAAACAAAGATGATCGACTCTGCAAATCATAATGAGACATGAGAAACTGAATTTTTATTAATAGGTTTCATGAAAACACTGAGACAATCAGACACACATCAACATAAAGATAAAATACAGGTAACCTGTGAACCAAAATATCATTTTTAACACGAAAAATCCCAAATACCCAAATCTAAAGTGAATTTAAAGCCTCTTTTTCATGACTCACTGTAATACTTTGAAAACAAGGTGCTCAACGAGATGAAACTGACATTTTTATCGTCGTTGGAGTTCAAACTCTGAAAGTTAAAAAGTGATGGAGATAAACAATTAAAAACAAGTAAAACAAAAAAACAAAAATGAAATGTTGCTCACACAATCAAAGGTTATAACAACTTTCACACACAAACACAAACCTAAAGAATTAAAGACACACATGTATGCACACAATTAGTTACACAAAGTCAAAGCGAACACAGATCAACTGTTGGCATCTGATGCTGGTGCCGCTATTTGTTTTTTAAAGATTATTTTTTGGGTTATTAGCCTTTAATTGACAGCCAGTGGAGAGAGACAGGAAACATGGGGAGAGAGAGGGGTACGACATGAAATGGAGCTACAGCCATGCTAGTAGCTCTGTGAGGCTTTGAGCTACATGCTAACATCACCATGGCAACATTCTCATGATGCTGATGTTTAGCAGAGTAATGTTCACCATGTTGGTTTGAAACGTTTGAAAGTTAGGGGATGGGAATGTCATTCGTTTTGCAGGTATTTGGTCTTAAACGAAAGTGTTGGACAAATTGAAATTTTGACCTGATGATGGCGCCGCATGAAAAGTCAGAGGGCCACCGAAGTTTTTATAATTCATCCAGAGGGGAACTGACATTGACATCCCGACACTCATGCTGCTAGCGTGGCTAAAAACACCAACTGTCTGCTCCAGCAATTAACACAACTTTAAGAAACACAACACAAACCTTCAATATTCAGGACACACAAGTTAAACATGAACATGACGCGGCTGTATAAAATAAAAAAGCTTACACAGCTCAACAGACATGGAGGCTGATGTTTGTCTTTAAATTGAGCTGTGAGCCTTGTAAGCTGTAGACGGTGCAAATAAACAGTATT
The DNA here is from genome assembly GCF_043641665.1 of Enoplosus armatus. NCBI lineage: Eukaryota > Metazoa > Chordata > Actinopteri > Centrarchiformes > Enoplosidae > Enoplosus > Enoplosus armatus. The sequence goes on along the minus strand of NC_092202.1, from coordinate 1,673,769 downwards.
TATACATAAGTAAGAGTACTGCGCTATATTTTTAAGTATAAAGTGTGGTATACAAAAGTAGACTGTTTTAAGGAGATTATAACTAGTTGGTATTCGGTTGTGATGTTTATAGGAATAACTAACAATTGTAGTCAGAGTTAAAAGAAACCGACATTGACGAGAAACAAAGAGTCCATAATTCAGTTGTATTCTGAATATTCATTGTATGACAGATACAAAGAAAGACGGCATCATTAGAGTAAATTGTACACACGGTTTAAAGTTATTTGGGCAAATCTGTTCAATTAAAAGTAAGTTGATCAAATCTCTACTAGTCTATGACTTCAATCTTCCACAGTAAAGCAGATACCAGGAGCATCTGTGAGACTTTTTATGGGAAATAATAGCAGGCAGCTAAAGACCGAAACAGCAGGTTTCTTGCGGGGCTGCAGGCGAGGGCGGAGGTTTGGTTTTAAGATGTGTTTTGATGACTCATCTTGAACTTGGGTGTGGTTAAATAAATATGATTCGGGGTGCTAGCTAACTACTCCCATCATACAAAACCACACTTTACTGTTAGCTTGTAGGTAGCTAGCGAAGCATTATCTTAGTAAGAGGTGTGTGTCTGGATTTCAACTGCTAAACCACGCCCACTTTCGAGCGATCCAATCCCTCTTGTAAACAAAACCCCACCCACATATGTCACATTACTGAAGCTAACTGAAGCGCTAACTTCTGTTTCACTACGACTTTAAGAGAACTGGATTCCATGTTTCAAGATGAGTATGACATCATGAATATGTAAATTGGCATGTGACGCAATCCAGCAACATCTATCGACTTTTTGAACAGGCTCAGTACTCTTTAGCTACTCAAACTGCTTCAAACTCCCCGTTGTATTCAAGTCTAGATTGCTAAAAATATTGGTAAGATCACTGTATGAGTCATGTCTCCACCATCCACATGCAAATCTACGCCCTCGGTTGCTTGCGCGAATGCTGTGAAAGTTTGGTTAAGTTAGCTGACAAAATAACGCAGAGGACTTGGTGTGTAATTCAACAGCAGGATAGAGGGGCTCGTTGAACGTTGGAACGTTGAAGGTATGGAGGCGGGTCCGACTGTCGGAGGAAGCTCTGTAGAAGGACAGAGTGCCAGCCGGCCAGTCCAGATACACTCCCACCCGACTGGAGCGCGAGCAGAAGGAGGAAACACTGACGCTCTCGTTGTGATGCATAACATAACAACCATCATTTGACCAAATCAGACACCAAGACTTGTCGTTGTGTCCCAGCTTGCAATCATTCACATCCCCTTTCCTGCCAATGCTTCTGTACGTTACCCCAATGTTGAAGGGCTCGAACACCTCGACCTCCCAGTAGCAGCGCCCATCTAGACCCTGTTCACACAGCACCTGTTGGCAGTGATCAAACCGTTCTTGGTGATGGGGGTATGGCTGCTCCTCTTCCACCCAGGTCACCTTTCTGTTCCCTTCAGACAGAAGGAGCTTCTTGTGGGCTGTGTTGGGGTCCAAAGTGAGCTCACAGGCATCTGGAGGTAAGAAAACAATATAACTTGCTGCCCCATAACAAAATGTATGAATGCCACAGTGACAAAAATGACAACATGCAATTTATCATTGTCATCACAACATTCAACAGATGTTCATGACACAGATACTTACATTTCTTGAATCCTGCTTTCATTCGGTGGCTTCCACCATGTTTAACGCTGTTAAGAACAATGAGGATTAGAACTTTCAGACAAAGAACAACAAAGAAGTACAGATGTGCCTTTGTAAATCTATTGTTAGTGCAATCCAACCTACAGTGCTATTGAACATGACTACATTTTACTAGAATTCAGTCTGATGATAGGGTACTCTTCACTGTATTGACTTGAATCGAAACAGTGTAAAACTACAATCTAGTTTTAAAGTTGGCAGTGCGCTCCATCTCACTATATTTGTGGATTTGTAGAGGCAGTCCAGCAGCACTTCTCTCTCAGTTCAGTAGAAAAGACAAATGTAGTACTTTAGTATTATAATTACTTGAGTTTGCTGAGCTTGTATTGCGGATCGTCCCTCAGCTCAGAGAGCAGTTTCTCTCCTGAGTCTCCAGGATTGTTGTAGCTCAGGTCCAGCTCTATCAGATGGGAGGGGTTGGACTGTAGAGCCGAGGCCAGATAAGCACAGCCTTCCTCTGTGACCAGACAACCTGACAACCTGAAAAAACCGAGTGTTTGGTATCTTAACATGCAGGTTTGAGATGTATTTGTACAGAGCACCATCACCAGAAGCGTCTTGCATCGCTGAATGAATGTAAAGGTCGACTTAAAATGATGAGCAGCCCCTGAGCAGGGTTGCATGCATAGATACAATAATGGTCTGTTTCATAAACGTAAATACCTCAGTGTCTTCAGTTTGCAGTGTTGACTCGACAGTCCATGACAAAGCAGCTCCACTCCTGAATCTTTCAGGTCATTTCTGCTCAGATCCAGATCTCTTAGAGGTAAGTAGGGGAACTTGAGACCAAAGGCCAGGTGCTCAACCCACTCTGCAGTCACTTTGCAGTCTGCTAGTCTAGAGGTAGTGAAGTTAAAATGTCATTAATGTCATGCAAGATAGAACCATGGATACATATTGTGAAAACTATGATGAGATACACACACTGGTTGGAAAATGACATGTATGCTGAATATGTTTAGCAAGTTTTGTTATTATCAATATGTCGCAAAACACAGTATGTTACATATTGCAGTGAAAGTCAACTTACATTGCCTTTCTGCAGCTCCTGACAGCTGGTATCAGCCTCCTTCTGCCTTCCTCTGATGTGTTGTAACTCTTCAAGTCCAACACATCCAGATCATTCTTTGATACCTGCAGCATGTAGACCAGCGCAGAGCAGTGAAGGGGAGTCAGCTCTGTTTTGGAACGATCTCGTGATGTCAGGTATTCCTGAATCTCATCTTTGACTTTATGGTCTCTCATCTCAACCATAGTCTGGAAGAGGCTGATACTGCTGTCTGGAGAGAGGGCCTTCCTTCTGATGGCTTTGAGGTGAGTCAAGATTTTCTTGTCGGTATCTTGGCTTGGGTCCGGCGATGTCAACAGACCTGCAAGGACTCTACGGTTGGGTTCAACCATGAGGCCAAGGAGGAATCGCAAGAAGAAGTCCAGGTGGCCGTTCTTCTTCTCCAACACTTTGTCGACTGTCATCTTTAGAAGGTCAAGTAAAGTATGTTCTTTGTCCTTCAGATCCAGGAAGTTGCCGAGCTCTTTCGTATTCTTGTTTGTGAAACAGTCGTAGACAAAAAGAGCTGCAAAGAACTCCTGTATGGTCAGGTGCACAAAGAAGAAGACCTTTTTCTGACCAAAAACTTTTTCTTCCCTAAAAACTGCTGTACAAAATCCAGAGAAGACGATTGCCTCTTTTATGTCAATCCCACAGTCTTCTAGGTCTTCATCATAGAAGATGAGGTTGTTCTTCTGAAGCTGGAAAAATGCCAGCTTGCCGAGTTTCAGAAGAAATTCTCTGTGTTTCTTCAGAAGTCTCTCTTTGTTTTCCTCAGTCTTCTTGTCATATTTTCTGCTTCTGCGTTTTGTCTGGTTAAACAGGAAATGCGCCATCATCTCTGTTAGAGTCTGAGGGGTTTCAGCCTTTTCATCTGACCCGAAGGTCTCCTCAAATAATACGGCAGAAATCCAGCAGAAGATCGGGATCTGGCACATGATGTCCAGACTCTGTGAAGAGCGAATGTGTGAAATGATCCTGTCAGCAAGGCCCAAGTCATGACTAAATCTCCTCCTGAAGTACTCCTCTTTTTGTGGGTCACTGAAGCCTCTTATCTCTGTCACCACGTCGACAAACTTTGCAGGGATCTGATCGGCTGCTGCTGGACGGGACGTTATCCAGAGGTTAGCATTAGGAAGAAGGTTACCCTGGATGAGGTTTGCAATGAGATTACCCACAGATGTTTCTTCACTGACAGATGTTACCTTATTGTTCTCAAAGTTTAGTTGAAGTCTGCTCTCATCCAGACCGTCCAGGATCACCGTGACTCTGGCTTTGACGAAATCTTCTGAATCTTTCAGATGGTGGAGCGCAGGGTGAAATTCAGTCAGGAGCTTCAACAAGCTTTTGTTGTGTGTACTCAAATTCAGCTCTCGGAAAGAAAGACTGAAAAGAAAATCAATGTCCTGGTTCTCTTTCTCCTCGGCCCAGTCAAGAATGAATTTCTGCACAGCAAATGATTTTCCAATGCCGGCAACGCCCTTCGTCAGGACTGTTCTGGGGGGTTTCTCTTCGCCAGGCAAAGGTCTGAAGATGTCACTGAGATTGATCAATGGCTTCGAAGATTGTCGTTCCAATTTATGTTTGATGTGTCTGAACGCATGTTCTTCATGTGGCCCTTCACTCTCTCCAGTGGTGATGATGAGTGCTGAGTAGATGTTCTTCAGAGAGCTCCCTTGGTCCCCATTACCTTCAGATGTCAAAGTACATTTCTGTTGCATTGCTTCTTTAAGATTCTTCTTGGCTTTCAAAAGATGGCTGTCCCCTGTAACAAGCAAACACATGCTTACAAATTCCAAAACGTCTTATAATAAATGAGTAGTTGATATCAAATCATTTTAGCTAGGTCATGTCAAAAGCACAAGCAAACACAAAATCTTGACTTTGTCTGAATGCAATTTGGAACCTGACACCCCCACAAAGTTATATAATCAGAGTTGGGAAGAGCAACTTGATGCTTTACCTGTTTGTTTAGCTGCCTTTAAAATGTAACTCTACATATTCTACATTAAGAAAATCTAATTCCTTTTAATGCCAAGAGAATCTAGCACAAAACCACATGAACGTTATATTAATCTTTACACCTAAACATTGCAGACTAATATTTGATGCCCAACACTGATGATGAAGTATTAATCGATTACTAGTATTACTTGTAGTAGCAGTAATAGTAGTACAGGTATTTTTGCAATAAGTATTTAAAGTTACCACGGTGTTCGGGATCTTTTCTGAGTCTCTTTCCACACTTTGTGCAGGGATAGTCTGCTGGTGAATCACACTGGTCCCAGTCTGAGCTGACACACTGTTTGCATGTCCAGTGTCCACAGGCTAAATGGACTGGATCCCTCAAAACCTCCTTACACACTGAACAGCTGGACGGCTCCCCAGTCAGCTGGCTGTAGGGTGATCAACAAATGACACATCAGTCCTGCCAGATGTGTATCAGTTACAGTGATACCATGTTCTCTGAACCCGACTTCTCTGAGGAAGCGTCGTCTGATGTCCAACAGAACAACACTGTCACCTTCACAATGTTCGCCCTGCGGCCTGAAGCCTTTTTGGAAAGAGGGCTCGTTCCAATTGAATTCAAAGCGTGTTTTAAATGCAGCATGACTGCACTGACAAGGGCAGGTACAACGCACTTACTGATGCTCAGTCATGACAGTTGAACATTACAGCAAACGGTAATTATAACCGAACCGAAGAACGTCACGTACTGAACCGAATGTACACAAATAGGAATTATGTTAAAAATGCAATTTAAAAAACAACAACTTTAAAACATGTAAAAACAGCCACTAAATCTGTAAAATAAAATGTAGTATTTTTAAAAGCTTCATATTGTCTTTCAGGAGATTCTAGTCTTTGTGTGTGTGTGATGACGTTTTTTTACATTTCGTGTTATTTATGACATTCTAAGTTTGTCAAACTGGGAAACAGAGATATGAGAACATCGCCTTAATCCAGCTGACGTTCTGCTGGTTCCAATCTATTTATCAATCTTTGATGAACTAACCTTAATGTGCTTTTAGATGCAAGATATTTTTTAAAGAGTACATTAAATGAAATTACCTTTGTGTCTGTTGAAGATCAAAATTCATCGGCTCCCACATGGACGCTTTACTCTTCATAGAGACAGCACTGGGAGCTGTGGACTCAGTTCCCCTGAAAGTAGAATGAATATAAGGTCAAACAACAGACTGTATTATTCTCAATCCAGCTGACGTTCTGCTGGTTTCACAGCTATCAGTCTCTTTATGAATCTTTGATGAACAAACCTGAATGTGCTTTTAGATGCAAGCTATTTTGTTTACAGACAGAAAACACTAAATGAAATTACCTTTGTGTCTGTTTAAGATCAAAATTCATCGGCTCCCACATGGATGCTTCACTCTTCATGGAAACACTGGGAGCTGTGGACTCCTCAGACACTGAACAGCTGGACGGCTCCCCAGTCAGCTGGCTGTAGGTTGATCAACAAACGACATTTTAGTCCTGCCAGATGTGCATCAGTTACAGTGACACCATGTTCTCTGTGAGGTAGCTTCGTCTGATGTCTAATTGAACTTTTTAAACATACATGAAACAATAAATCAAGTTTATATTTATGTAGTGTGAATGTAAGGTCAAACAACAGACTGTATTATTCTACACACAGTTTAAATTTAATACAGCACACAGTGACATTTTGTATGACATTAAGTGAATGTAATATATGGAACTACTGTGCTTAAAGAAACTGTTCACAGTATGTTTTTCCCTTGTTCATGACATGACAGCCCATTTATTACATCATCACATTACCTGATTGGTTTTTCAGACATCAGAGGAGAGGACAAACAGCTGGACCGCGTCTTCATCTTCCTCTTCTCAGCCATTTCTATTGTTGCAGCTGAAACACAACTACCAGAAGGCAAAAAACCTTTCAAGATATTTGTAAAGGACAAATTTCAGCATGATACCAAATTCAGTTTCACTATTATATGTCACGTCTCATACATATCTATAAGCAACTCACCACGAATTATCTTTTTATTAGCTAGTTTGAACTGCTTTATATACAGTTAGCTAGTTTGAACTACTTTATATACAGTTAGCTAGTTTAACTGCTTTATATACAGTTAGCTAGTTTGAACTACTTTATATACAGTTAGCTAGTTTAACTGCTTTATATACAGTTAGCTTGTTGTAACTACTTTATATACAGTTAGCTAGTTTGAACTACTTTATATACAGTTAGCTAGTTTAACTGCTTTATATACAGTTAGCTAGTTTGAACTACTTTATATACAGTTAACTAGTTTAACTGCTTTATATACAGTTAGCTTGTTGTAACTACTTTATATACAGTTAGCTAGTTTGAACTACTTTATATACAGTTAGCTAGTTTAACTGCTTTATATACAGTTAGCTAGTTTGAACTACTTTATATACAGTTAGCTAGTTTAACTGCTTTATATACAGTTAGCTTGTTGTAACTACTTTATATACAGTTAGCTAGTTTGAACTACTTTATATACAGTTAGCTAGTTTAACTGCTTTATATACAGTTAGCTAGTTTGAACTACTTTATATCCAGTTAGCTAGTTTAACTGCTTTATATACAGTTAGCTAGTTTGAACTACTTTATATAGCTTGTTGTAACTACTTTATATACAGTTAGCTAGTTTGAACTACTTTATATACAGTTAACTAGTTTAACTGCTTTATATACAGTTAGCTAGTTTGAACTACTTTATATACAGTTAGATAGTTTAACTGCTTTATATACAGTTAGCTTGTTGTAACTACTTTACAGTTAGCTAGTTTGAACTACTTTATATACAGTTAGCTAGTTTGAACTACTTTATATACAGTTAGCTAGTTTAACTGCTTTATATACAGTTAGCTAGTTTGAACTACTTTATATACAGTTAGCTAGTTTAACTGCTTTATATACAGTTAGCTTGTTGTAACTACTTTATATACAGTTAGCTAGTTTGAACTACTTTATATACAGTTAGCTAGTTTAACTGCTTTATATACAGTTAGCTAGTTTGAACTACTTTATATACAGTTAACTAGTTTAACTGCTTTATATACAGTTAGCTTGTTGTAACTACTTTATATACAGTTAGCTAGTTTGAACTACTTTATATACAGTTAGCTAGTTTAACTGCTTTATATACAGTTAGCTAGTTTGAACTACTTTATATACAGTTAGCTAGTTTAACTGCTTTATATACAGTTAGCTTGTTGTAACTACTTTATATACAGTTAGCTAGTTTGAACTACTTTATATACAGTTAGCTAGTTTAACTGCTTTATATACAGTTAGCTAGTTTGAACTACTTTATATCCAGTTAGCTAGTTTAACTGCTTTATATACAGTTAGCTAGTTTGAACTACTTTATATAGCTTGTTGTAACTACTTTATATACAGTTAGCTAGTTTGAACTACTTTATATACAGTTAACTAGTTTAACTGCTTTATATACAGTTAGCTTGTTGTAACTACTTTATATACAGTTAGATAGTTTAACTGCTTTATATACAGTTAGCTTGTTGTAACTACTTTACAGTTAGCTAGTTTGAACTACTTTATATAGCTTGTTGTAACTACTTTATATACAGTTAGCTAGTTTGAACTACTTTATATAGCTTGTTGTAACTACTTTATATACAGTTAGCTAGTTTGAACTACTTTATATACAGTTAGCTAGTTTAACTGCTTTATATACAGTTAGCTAGTTTGAACTACTTTATATACAGTTAGCTAGTTTAACTGCTTTATATACAGTTAGCTAGTTTAACTGCTTTATATACAGTTAGCTTGTTGTAACTACTTTATATACAGTTAGCTAGTTTAACTGCTTTATATACAGTTAGCTTGTTGTAACTACTTTATATACAGTTAGCTAGTTTAACTGCTTTATATACAGTTAGCTTGTTGTAACTACTTTATATACAGTTAGCTAGTTTGAACTACTTTATATACAGTTAGCTAGTTTAACTGCTTTATATACAGTTAGCTTGTTGTAACTACTTTATATACAGTTAGCTTGTTGTAACTACTTTATATACAGTTAGCTAGTTTGAACTGCTTTATATACAGTTAGCTAGTTATAACTTTTAAATGCATAAATACAACAATAAATCAAGTTTATATTTATTTCTTTACTGAGCTACATACATTTTTATAAAATGTATTTAGATTAAACTTGGCTGGGTGGGCCAGGAGACTGCGGTCTGCACTTGACCGGAAACGATCATCAATGTTTCTGAACAATGGACCACTGAAAGCTAAAAGAGAGCCGATGTGACGGCTGCAGGTGTGACCGGCTGCGCAGCCCCCTCCACACTCCCTCCTACGGGTTAAAATAGGTTTTGTCATCGTTTACTGACGTTTTTGATCGTTATCTCGTTTCGTTTCGACGACCACAAACTCGAGGCCGCCATTGAGGTGAAGGCCATGTTTTCACTCTGCTGCGCACTTACAGGACAAGAACAAACCAACACACACACACACACCAGCGCACCAATCAGCCTGTCCGACGTCACGCCAGGTAACACGCAGCCTTATAAACGGCGGCTTACTTTTACCTCAAAAAACCTTTGTCTCCTTGTTGCTTTTTGAATCCAAAATATATTCTGTACGTTTGACGAAGACTGTCTAAGTCTGTACGCAGCACTCCTTTACTTTCGGTTTCCATTCCCCCCCCCTCCGCCCCCCCCACTGCACACAGATCATGTGCTTTTCTGCATCTGGATGTTTAAATGAAACAAATAATACAAACGTGAAAACCTCATTATTGTGTATTTATATATTTATTTAACAGACAGGTCGCTTAAAGGGACATTCCGCTGACTTTACACATGAAGTTTACTGGACATGGGGAGTCCGCCTGCGTTACTGACAGCAGGTGGCTTTTGAGTGACGTGTACATTTACAAGTCAGGGTTGCATTACGGAAAATGTAGGATCCATCACATGACCCGTACTAGCGATCAATACGCAGTCAAATGAGCCAAAATGTTGTGAGGTTATAAATCTATAACCTTTCTCTAACCCTGAAGTAATTTACCTTCGAGCTGCCTTTAAATTCTTCTCTCTCCAAAGCAAAACGCAGAGACTCAACGGCGTGACCTGCTCTTACATCTGCAGTGCCTGCTTAGGCTACACTACAAATAAAGTTTCATTTGATTTGATCAGAGGAGGCAAAATAAAGAGTGTGTTTTGCAAGGACCAGTTTTAAAAAGTGTTATTGCATATAAAAGTATAAGACATGTACACCATATCCTCTCATTGCCACACCCAAGTAGTTTAATATATGCACATTAAACTACTGATCTGACGAACGTTTTTTCTGTTAACTGCACAGACAAGCACAGAAACAAAGCAGGGGACTTCCCATATTGATTTACAACAAGGAAATGCTTCAAATATTCTTGACTTAAATCATGAAGGACTACTTACATGTGTTCACCTTTGTCAAAAAGCCTTTTATTCCCCCCTTGTTTTCTTTTTGATTGATTAATTCATATTTCTGTGGGCGTCTCTTTGTGGTATTTCAGATGAGTGAGCTGTTAATAACAGAATAAACCCAACTGAAACTTCCTTTTTCCTGTGCAAAGCAGTTGGCCATGTGATGTTTATCACTGTTGAAACATCCGCTTATGTTTGATTCTCTGAGCCTCACAGAGTTCATGTTGATCACTTGTGATGTAATTTACTTAAAAACATTTTTTTTTTAATTGCTCTCAAAAACCTCAAAAGGAATTAGTTAAGAGAAACAGATCCTGATGAATTTTAATGGGCTGTCAGTGCCACCTAGTGGAGAAAGAAATACTAACAAGTGTAGTAACTGAGGCAAGAGTCTCTATAATAAATCTTTCTCTCATTAAATCTATTTATCTTGGTGGTAATACAAATAAAACATTGCAACAACACAGTTTGTGGTGATTAGATACGGCGTGTTCATTTATTATGAATTAGAACAAATAGTTAAACCTAGCTCAAAGACCCTTCAGCACGTAAACGTCAAACATCCTTTCCTTTCAACAGCCAGAGATACATTTATCAAAATGACATCATTTGACATCAAAATACAGATTTCAAACACTTAAAACTGGGTAATTATTTTAAAAATACGTTTCTCAACAAACATGGCGTTGACATCACAGTGCAGACTCTCCTCTCTGCTTTCCTTTGATTAGTCTTGATGAAATCCATCCGTGAATTAGCTTCTTTTTCACACATTTGTCCACGTTTATATTCTTATTCTGACTGGAACACAGGATCTGAGAGTTTCTTTGTCCATAGCCATGAAGCACTTCAAAACAAGGGGTTAAAGGACATAGAGACAGATTTTAGTTCCCACTCCTGGCTATGAGTTGTCACTGTCGTCCTCCCAGGACGAGGAAGTGAACCCTGCAGGGGCGGAGATAGAGTGTGGGGCAGGCGTGTGGCCGAGGCCTTGGTACCGACCACTCGAGGAAGGGGAGGAGGGCATCGATGTGGCTGCCACAGCGACGGGGTCCTGGGAGGTCGCTGTGAGGAGGCCGGTGTGCTCGGTGTGTTCGGGTTGAGCGACCACACCAAAGTACATCTTGTTGGGACGACCCAGGAACGTACGACCTGGGGGGGAATTTCACTTAAATGTCTTTAAATAACTCCTGAAGTACACATTTCCTTTTATTGATGAGTTTAACAGACTCAATAATCAATAATCTAACAGAGCCACTCACCAGCATGGCGGACCTGCTCTGTGACATCAGCTCTGATGTCAGAGAAATCCCACATGGCCAGAAAGCTGTCGAAACACGAGCCCTCCTCTGCCTCCTGGATGGAAAAAAGAAAAGATGGAGTGGAGGATAGATATATAGATAGACAGATAGACAGATAGATAGATGTTTACCTGTACGTATGGCTTGTAGGTGAAGGTGTAGTGGTGAGCGATGGCAGCCAGGAACATCTCTATGCAGATGATGAAGTCCTGTATTAATTAAACAATCAGTTAATGAAGAATCTGGTTGCTGGCACTTTTTACATGTCCTGGTCCTTCCGAACGTCACAGATGTTGGATGATCAACTGAGTCTGGAACGTGAGTATCCAATGTCAAAGGTCACATGACTGCGAGGTAGCAGTATGGGTTGTTTGTTTATAAATGTGCGTACCTGCAGTCCAGTAGCCACGGCCTCCACGCTGTCCCAGTCCCAGGTGTGTTTGTCGGAGATCACACCGACCTTCACCAGGAACGCTATTATAACTGCCTGCCTGAAGAGAGAAAGAGGGAGACATCTGTTGATTCTGTCTAGTTTATAAAATGTCCTGTTCCCAGAGCAACAAATGACGTCCTCAACATCTTGCGTATTGAATTTACAATGATACAAAACAGAGAAAAGCAAGAAATGATTACCAGAAGGAGACGAACACCACCAGTTTGACGCAGAGGAACTTGCCCACAGGCCTGATGGGAGTCAGCTCTTCTTTGAGAGCTCGGTACAGCAACACCAGGCAGTACATGGCAAACTGCAGAGAGAGACGTATATTTCACACCAATCTCCTATGAATTAAGGCATGTACACAACTAATACTTCACCTACGTTTCTTCATTTACTGCCCAGAAACACAAGAAGAAGAGGACAAAGCTCACAATTACAGAAATACTCATATAATTTACTTACATAAATGTAACATTAATTCATAACTAAGGCTGTGTTCGGAACCGCCGACTGCATACTACCAACAAATGCAGTACGCAGTATGCAGTATGTACTACATAGTATGCCCGGCCAGGCTTTGGAAAGCGGAAGTAATAATCCTGCAGGTATTCTGCCCCTGCCTTACAAAAGTAGGAATAAACTTTTAAATGAGGCCTTGTAGATCTGATATGAGTGAAGATTCAGTAACTGGGTTGCTTATTTCTCACCTCAGACGTGAGATAAGTTTACGTGACAACGGCAAACCACCGCCAGCCCTTTGCATTGTGGGACACAGCATGCGAGGTAGACTGGTCCGAGGTAGACTGGTACAATGCAGACTGGAGAGTTTTTCCGAATCAGTACGACATCCGGGTGTTTTTTGACATGCTGCATACTACATGCTACATTTTGGCCAAATCAGTACATACTGCTAGTATAGTAGACGAATGCAGCCTAATACTCAGCCCAGCAGGTATCACTTAAAAGAATGAAAGTACCATCAGCTGGCTTGCTGCGAGTCACTTTAACTGTAAACATGTCAGTGTTTCCTGAAAAATCTTTGTTGCAATTTGAGTGTGTGTGTGTGTGTGTGTGTGTGTGTGTGTGTGTGTGTGTGTGTACGTGTCTTTACCAGCTGTGATATGTTGTTGATTATGACCAGGTAGGACCAGGCGTTTCTGAAGCTGAAGTTGGCTTCGTCATAAACCCCGCAGAGCTGACAGATCCTGCAGACAGAGGAGGAAACAACCAGCCTCTCAGCTCAAACACTTCAGTGTTTGGTTTTTTTGCAGTTTGACGTAACATTTCCAAAATAGACATGCAACATTTTAAAGTGTCTAGTTCAGTTATGGTGGCTGTACTGACCTCCTGGTTTATTCAGAGTTCAGAGTGAGTCAAACCCTTGTCATGAACTTTGACACTCAGAACAGAGCATGTAGCCACTGTTGTTACCATAGTTACATGGTTACAGCTAGCAACATTGCTAACTATTATCATTATGTCACTAGCATACAGTGTTATAACTACAGTTACATGTTACAAATAGTACACTATGAAACACTCACCATGGTAACAGAAAACTACTGACAATGCTGTCACTACCTCTAAGATTACAGTTGGAAACTGACAGTGCTGTCACCATGGTTACAACAGCTAACGGTTACGATAGGAATATTAGTGGTGTCACCATGGTTACAGTAAGAAACATACAGTGGGGTCGCCATGGTTACAGTTTGAAATTGTAATCATGTCCATGGTGGTGTTACTGTGCTTACCGTAGGAACATTACAATGTTGTCGCCATGGTTACAGTAGGAACATTACAGTGGTATCCCCATGGCTACAGTAGGAAAGTCTCAATGGTGTCGCCATGGTTACAGTGAGAGACCGTCACCACTGTAAATGTTGTTACAGCGAGAAATGTACTGTGGTCACCATGGTTACAGTAGGAAACTTACAGTGCTATCACCGTGGTTACGGGTCTGACCACAGTATACTGGAGGACTCCCAGCTTACACCTGAACAGCAGCACCCTGACAGAGAAAGACAGAGGAACACTTTAACATCCATCCATCCATCCATCCACCCACACATCCATCATATGGTGACCCCATATCAGCCTCTCACTCTCCCATGGGCCATGGTGGGCAGCAGCAGAGCGGGGGCAGGTGTGGCTGCTGCTGCTGGACCTCCAGCATGAGCACTAGGCTGGGGTACTGGTTACTGAGGAAGTTCAGTAGGAAGACCAAGAAGTTGTAGATGACGTAGGCCTCATAGCACTCCCTGCACGTGTCCACGTAGATGGCCAGACTGGGATACCGCAGAGCCAGCCACTGGACAGGACAGAGAGACAAAGATTACCTTTCATACGTGGACATGATGAAACAAAAGGTTTAGTGACACAGTGACTGCAGGAGTCACAGGAAAGACAGAAACGTGGATGTGCTGCCGACGAGTATCATTACATTAACTGTAATGGAGTTAACTGATAATAGACTGTATTAGAAAGCAGCCAAACACACAGAAGAGTGTGTGTGTGTGTGTGTAACTTGACCCCTGGTCTTGTGACACTGTCCCATTCTCCAATTAAGGTCTGTTGCCATGGTAACATAATGTAATAGAGTGGACAAATCACTGTCGCTTCCTCTGTTTGTGTGTGTGTGTGTGTGTGTGTGTGTGTGTGTGTGTGTGTGTGACAATGACTCACACTGTCCAAACTGTAGATGGGCACCATCCATAGTATTCTGGTGGAGAGAGACAGAGAAGAAGAGAAGCTCGTTTCATGAAACCACGAAGGTTTCAGTGTGTGTGTGTGTGTGTGTGTGTGTGTGTGTGTGTGTGTGTGTCCACCTGATGATCGGCCTCTGCAGCTCAGGCTGGGTGAAGTGCACTATGTGCTGCAGGATCCCCCACAGTGAAATTGGGATGGTCAGAAAGACGAACACGCCGGCTATGAACCAGGCTTTACTGTGAGTCCCAACCTGGACAGACAGAGAGACACAACGTATTTATATTTAAGACTCCTAGAGAGTTCCTGAGTACTGTAACCACCAGACGGATGTTTCAGCTCACAAAATTCTCACTTAGTCAAGCTGGAAGTCCAGATTTAGTCAAAGGGGCGGCTGGTCGTGTACCTTGTCTTTCTGCAGCTCCCAGATGCAGAGCGGCAGCACGGCCACCAGCAGAAGAGCGTAGAGGACCAGAACCAGAGGGCGGATCCACCTCCTCCACTCTGCACACGAACACGGCATGACGGCTGCTTCACCCTGGAAGACAACCAGTCAGGTTATTGGGCAACTGCTGCACCATCACACTATTATCTGTAAAAATGGATTATGTCCTGTTTCTTCAAATGTTTCTAATTTGTCTACGACTGAAAAGCCCATGTTTTGTTGTACACAAGTATAATGACAATAACGTTGAAGTGAATTGTTGCTCAGTGTAAAAACCTGGATCACATAATGTGAAATAACACATTTTAAAGTGTTGTTTTTACTCATTTTTCATCCATTCAATTTAAATATTTCTAGCAAGAAGACCTTGTGAGGTTGCTGACATTGTTTCAATGAATCAATAAATGACACTTTCGCCCCAGCGTTTCAATAGTACTGCTTCCTGCTTCAATTATATTTCAATATAGGAATATTACTGAAGTACCAAATATTTACTAACTATAGGTTGAAGTGACTGTTGTTTTTACAGGCATACTTTACAGAGTATGACATTAAAAACAAAGATTATATCCTATATTGTGTAATATTGCAATGTCATGGACATTAAAAATGCCATAAAATATTAAATAGTAATTAGCATAAGATGCAATGAGGTCACTATAAACGTGTTAAGCACCACAGAGTTATGAAGACCAGCATTATAGAGATATTACACATACGGACATATTCATCGACTAGACAGTGAAAACAGGTCGCTGCAGAAATGAACTTCTTGATAAAAAGATGGATTAACGTTAAATATTGAAAGATTTGGACCGTTGAAGATGAAGATGTTCACTCAGAGTGACGGTTGGCCTGTTTTCCTCCTCAGTCCTGTTTCTGTTACCAGGCAACGCATCTCTCCTCCTCCGCCCGAGCACACGCGCTGTTACTGTTTGATCCGCTCAGGCCTCCGATCACCGGCCGATCACCACCCTGATCGATCACTAACGGATCATTAATCCGTCCGGTCACACAACCGACGGCTTCAGGCTGCAGCCGCTGCCCGTGTTTGCCCTCCTGTTTCCCGTGTTTACGCGCCCACGTCACGGGGAGGAATCGCAACCATGAGTCACGTGGTGGACAGAAAACAGGCACAAACAGCGCTTTCAGCCCACAAATGTAATTATCTTAATTCAAGGATATGTTAATACACATTCCGTCCACACTTCCTTTTTATTTATTCGTTTATTTGTCTTATTTTGATGTTGTAAGCCCCCTCCGGGTAAATAAACAGGAAGCTTTAGTTCACTGTGACATTGAATGCACCACAAAAAACACAACATCAACAAAGACCAGAGGAGCCTTCAGGTGACACCTGCATTATTACCATGTCTCCAGGTAATAAGAGAGGTATTAACTGCAGGAAATAACGACTTCAGTTCGTTTTAGTTGAACCAGAGTTCTATATGTTTTAACCATGCTAGCAGCATTGCTCTTGGGATGGCAATGTCAGTTGCTCAACAGCTTTTGGATGCACATCATGGCAACATAATCCAATGAAATTTGGTTCATACATTCATGGACCCCAGAGGATGAATTGTAGTAACATTGGTGAAAAAACTTAATTAGTCCAATAACTGTTCATGACCACAAACCTTCAAAATGACAGTCAGTCAGACTCAGCTGCACTTTGTGTTCAGTGCTAATTAGCAAATGCTAGAATGCTAAACTATGATTGTAAAGGTCAACATAATACCTGCTAAAAATCAGCATGTTAGCATGCTGGCATTAGCATTTAGCTCAAAGCACCACTGTGCCTACGTACAGCCTCACAAAGCTGCTAGCATGACTCTTACAGTGTAGAGAACCTCAGCTGGAGACCAGACATTCAGACATACACATGTGCAAACCAAAACAGATGTTTGCAGGAGCTTTGATGATATAGCTTTATTGATAAATACAAAAGTATAATAAAAAAAGACTCACTGATAATTCAAAGTGGTTTGGTGACGTCAGTCCATTAGATGTCTTACTGACCTGATATTCACCCAGAGGATGAATCCTTCTGTCTGACAATTGTTTTAGTGCCACCATTAGGACTCTAAGAACAGAAACATCACCAGTATGTTGTTCGTCTGTCAGCAGTTTCATATTGTGGGATGTAATGAAAAGTCCAGCCTGTAGGGGCTGCTAGTGCAGTTTTAGACTTTGTTTTGTGTTTTTACAGGTCGAGTTGCAATGGAATATTTTACATTTAAAACATAATAATAGATACACTACATGGCCAAAACTTTACATCCATATGTGATTATTGAGCATCTCATCTGCTGCTATAACAGCCTCCACTCTTCTGGTTTCAGGCTTTCCACAAGATGATTTGCTCCCTTTCAGCCACAAGAGCACTAGTGAGGTCCAACACTGATCAGGTCTGGCTCACAGTCTGCATTCAAGTTCATCCCAAAGGTGTTGGATGGGGTTGAGGTCAGGGCTCTCTGCAGGCCAGTCAAGTTCTTCCACACCAAACTGGGAAAACCATGTTTTTATGGATCTGGTTTTTGTGCACGGGGGAATCAGGAAAGGTAAACTATTGTACAAAAGCCAGACTAAGCTCTAGGACTAAGATTTCACTTCCTTGGAACTAAGAAAAACAACCCCAGACCAAAAGTACAAGAAAGTATGTGGACCTACTTTTGGCCATATACTGTAGTGTTTAATATATCACCATACAAGACTTAGTCTGTAATAAAATATAATATTTATAACTGAATAAATACACTATGAAAAGGTAACAACTAAACATTAGTGGATCGATATAGTGGTTATCTTTTTGTATCGCACACAGTCACACAACAATGTCTCTGTCAGTGTGTGTGTGTCTGTGTGTGTCTCTGTGTGTGTGTGTGTGTGTGTGTGTGTGTGTGTGTGTGTGTGTGTGTGTGTGTGTGTGTCTGTGTGTGTCTGTGTGTGTCTGTGTCTGTGTTGGATGTCCTTGTTCAGTCCGGTCCAGATGAAGATGTAGACTTCCTCTCTCTCTCTCAGTGGTCAGTGTGTTTGTACTGCAGACTCGTCCCATGGTGGAGAGGCAGCATACTGTTGGAGAGAGAGCCAGAATAACACCAACAACACAGGCAGGACTGTAGAGACAGAGAGGGGGGGGGACGCAGAGGGTGAGTTTGATTAAAGGGGTACTCCAGCGATTTAGTATTATACTTCCATAAAGTTGAAGGAGACAGATTTAAAAAAGAAAGGTCAAAACATCGACAGAGATGTCCTGAAATTTAGAATCTAGAATTATTTAAACTGCATAAACACATAATCCTACATTTCCCATAATGCAACCAATGGCATCATTTCCTTTGACCCTCCCTGTCTGGTAAATGCCCATGTCTTTTACACTCCACACCTCCAGTTTGTAACGCACACTTTCTGTTGTAAATGTTTAGTCTCCGTGCTAGAACCTACCTGGAACTATACCCATGCAGAACCTCACAATGTTCTAGATCTAGTAATACGCATACAGCATGACACGTCGTCCCAATTCTAGAATTCTTGTGAAATTCTAGAACCATCAAACTTTCTTGTGTTACAATTATTTTCAACATTCTAGAATCCCAAAACAACCCTCGCTGGAATCCTCAGAACATTCTAGAACCACTGGATCATCACAGGATAATATAATATGTCTGGTAAATGCTCATGTATTTTAAACTCCACACCTCCGGTTTGTAGCTATGGTGTCATCAGGGTTATGTTCTCAGCCTTTAGAAAGCTCCCCCAGATTGTTTTAAAGTCGTTGGAGTGCCCCTTTAAACAGACATGTCACTGGTCACTTCCCACAAGCCTTTTATCAAAGGTCACGACCTTTCTATGTTTGGACATTTCATCACTTTCTGTCCGCAAGATATTTACAACCCCAAAACATCTGATAGTGTCTCTCCCTCTGTCTCTTTCTGTTCTATGTCTCACGCCCTCTGACCCTGTGACCTCGTTGTGATGTCACACTGACATTAACACACACACACACACACACACACACACACTCAACCGCAGAGCACAACAACATTCAGTTTTTACCTTGAAGCAGTTTTTGAACTTCTTGGAGACAAAGAAGAGGATTATGGGATTGATGCAGGAGTTGATGGTTGCCATGTTGATGCTGAAGTAGTCGAGCACCAACAAGAAACTGCAACCACAGAAGAAGAACACATGACATCAGTGGTGGAAGAAGTACTAATACCACACTGTGGCATTAGGTATTAGTACATTTATTCAAAGTATCAAAAGTAAAAGTACTCATTGTGCAAAGTGCAATGGGTAACAAGGAAATGAAATTAATAGATTATTTTAAAGCAGCAAGCACGGAAGAGATGAGGTCATTTAAACTACAACCACAGAACCACAGGAAAGAACAAAAAACTAAGAGAGAGGAAGAGCTCACGGCATTAAAACTACAACAACAGAGAAGAAGAAATATAAAAACACGTTTTTCACCGAATTCATTTTCCTTTTGTGTTTGTGAATGTGTGTGTTTCTACACCTACTTCAGCAGTTCGCAGCGGTGTGCATCATGGGATTTGTAGACGGTTCTCTTCAGCAGGCGACTCAGATGAAGCGGAAACCAGCACAGAGCGAAGATCAACACCAGGCAGAAGACGGCTTTAGCTACTTCTCTACGCTGCAGAGAGAAACCTGTCATCAGAGACGCCGCCTTGTATCCTATACACCTGTGTGTGTGTGTGTGTGTGTGTGTGTGTGTACCTGTTTAAGGTGTTCACTCAGTGCGATCCTCAGAGTTCCTTTCTGGTGTCTGAGCATCTCACCGGTCATCAGGCCGTAGAAAACAGCAGAACAGGCCAGAGGTACGCAGAAGTAGAAGCCAAACAGCCACCAGTCCTTTGCATCCCGGTAGAACTGAAACATGGAGAAACACACTTGTTTTAACTTCTCCAGAACATTAAACATTTCTGGAGAAACATCAGAATCTATAACCGTTCTAACTCATTCGAGTCTAGACCCACAGGACGTTTTGAGAACCATCTCTAGAAACCGTCTGAACTCCAGAAACTCTCCAAACATCTCTAGAACACGTGAGTCTCAGACTCTTCAGAAAACCCAGAAATATAAACTTCAAATCTGTAGAGAACGTCTTTGATATATTTGATTTCATATCTTTGACTGATTCCTCAAGTTTCTTTAGAACCGATATGTAGAGAACCATCAGAACATTCATTCTCTGTTCTAGAACCTCTATACCTATTGCAAACATCTGAATGAGTTCCTTTAAATTTTTGAAGTAACGTCACACACACTCACAGTCATGAAGGGCGTCTTGGGTTGCAGCATGCAGGTCGTCATGGTAACATTCTTGTAGTCAAAGGTGACCATGTTGAAGCCGACGGCCTCCGGCACGGCCAGCACGATGGACAGCAGCCAGATCACCACGATCTCCACCGCCGTTACCGTGGGAACACCTGTGCCCTGCACCCGTGACCAGGACGCCACTGCACGATACCTGGGTACAAGGGGATTCCTCTCAATGATCTGGTCTTTCTGGATGTGTAATCAAGGTTACCACGGGGGGGGAGTGTCACTTCATGCAACCATGACTCACTGACCTCACTTACGGTTGCCGTGCCCTCGGTTAAGGTTAACTATGGGGGGTCTTATGTCAGTGAGGGTCCTCATAGGTATAGTAATTCCAAATATGTGCATGCTATGTGATACCTGTCCACACTCAGAGCACACAGGTTGAGGACGGTGATGCCGACTGAAGCTTTCTGCAGGAAGGGAAACAGCTTACAGAGGAACAGACCAAACACACTGTCGGCAAACGGCCACTGCATCGCCAGGAGCTGCACACACACACACACACACACACACACACACACACACAGATTAGCACATAATATCACAGTGTGTGTGTGGTGTGTGTTATCAGTGTCAGTGGGATATTTTAGTGGTGTTATCAGTGTAACACTCAGCCTCGTGACTGTGACACACAACACACACACTGCTGCCATAGGGAGGTGTTTGTACCCCATAATGCAGGTACAAGGCTGGTAGCAGCATACTAAAGCTCTGCACCTTGTAGACGTTGATTGGTATGTCGATGGCGATGTAGATCAGGTCCCCGAGGGCCAGGCTGGCTATCAGAGCGTTGGGTCCATTCCTCATGCTTTTATTTTGGGAGATAATCCTGAGCAGGGTGGCATTTCCAATGATCCCCACAGCAAAGATCAGGCAGGACAGCACGGTGTTGATGTACTTGAAGGCTGTTTTTATTGATGTGGCCTGCAGGCAGCTAGGGGGCGACACCGGGCGCATATGAACCTCCAGGGAGGAGTTGGAGGAAGACGAGTGAGACAGAGGCTTTCTCTCATGTTTGTGTTTCAGCTTGCTAATGGCTTTTGACTTTCCTGGTCTTGGCGCCAGTGAGGACGGGTTTTTTTTCACAGTCTCTTGCACCAGATGCGTCTCTCCGTCTAAAGTCTGGATACGATGGTCCATCCCCGGTCCTAGAGGTGGGTCGGTGCCATGGAAATCTGGCAGGTCCGACGTCCCCTGATCTGACAGAGATGGCTCAGATGAGACGTTTCTGTGGCAACTAACTGGATCGACAAACACCAAACACCAGACAACCAGCAGCACGGTAAACATTCTGGAACCCAATCTGGGTCCCAATCTGGAAACCACTTTGACTCCAGAACTCTTTGCTGAATCCACTTTTGTGACTTCCGAGACCATCCTGGATCCTGCTGTGACTCCTGAACCAGTTCTTTAACCCACTGTTAATCTACAAACTTTGGAACCTGCAGTATTTCCAGAACTTTCTGCGGCTTCAGAACAGATTCTGGAACCCTCTGTGATTCTAGAACCCAGTTTAGAACCTTCCCTTATTACTGACTGTAGTCTGGAACCAGTTCTAGAACCTTCCAGAAGCCTTTCTAAAACCCCACTGCTGTGACTCCAGAATCAGCTTTGGAGTAAGTTCTAGAGACTCTAGAAGTTCTCAACGTCGATTGGACCAGAGTAGAGGAGGTGTTACGGGTTCTCAGATGGGTTTGGTGAGTCGGGGCTCTGAGAAAATCTGGAGAACAAGATTAAAAGAAAACGGTTGGTTGATAAGAAAGCACAACTTTGCAGAATATTTGATAATGTGTTTCTTAAAATGTTCAGACTGCTGGGTTTTTACAGACAACAAGATCTGAGAAGTCTGAACTTACTTTGAAAATATTTAAAGTAAAAAGTGTTATTGTTCCATAATGGCTCTATTCAAACATGACAGAACAGTTACAGAGACACGTTGTTTTGGAAATCTTAAAGAAAAATGTGTAAAAATTTGGACTCAAAATTCAAACTTGCATCTGGATGAATGTTGACAAAGAAAACATGGTTTAAAAAACTCACCTGTTTGTGTTTTTTGGTCAAATTAAATCCTTCGAAACTCTTCTGCTCAGTTAACGGGAGCAGAAGAAGAGTCGAGACGAAACTAATGAAGTCTGTCTGATGGAGCTCAGGTTTTACTCTCTCTCTCTCTGATAGTTGGAAATGCTCGCACGCCCCCCCTCCTCTCTTCTCTCTCCTCCTTTGTTGCCCCTTGTCACCTCCTCTCCCCTTCTTCCTCCTCCCTCTTCTCCTCTGTCAGTCGGTTAGAGTGGAACATCTCATAAACACTCTGACATGAAGTGACTGAACTTTTACTATCTGAACACACACACACACACACACACACACACACACACACACACACACACTCTCTGTAACTGAAGCTAGTTTCAACTCATTTAAGAGTTCGTTTATAAAACAATGTTGTGGAAATTGAGGCAGTAAAATTTATTGCTGCATTTAAACAACAAAATTGACTTTATTTGAGTGTTTGAACACAAGTGATGCCAGACTCCAGACTCAGTTCATTAAATGCTGCTCTCTACCAGAGTTTACTGAAACCATTTTCTTTACTTCTTTCTGTATGATTTAAATATATATTTCAACAGGAATTCATTTCTTTGCTGTCAGTTTACAACAATTTGTTTAAATGTCAGTGTGAGGAAAACTTTGCCTGTTTTGTAGTGCACAGAAAACAATGTTTGAACGCTTACAGGGGTTAATAATTTCATTAAAATGTTATGAATTGGAATTGTTGTTCCTGAAGGGAACATGTTCGTGGCAGCAACACGTGCAGTGCATGTTGTGTTTACACATCTGTGACACACGTGTGTGTTAGTCACAACCAAACCTACAGATGTTCGTCCATCTACATCTGTCTGTCTGTCTGTCTGTCTGTCTGTCTGTCCAGAGAAAGAGACTGACTCCAGTTCAGTTTAAATCCATCAAACCTTTGACCCCACAAAGTTGAGATTCACTCGATGTCAGTGCTAATTTTGGTCTTTCAAAGAAGTCACAGAGTGTGTGTGGAGATACGTGGGCCATCAGCGTGTGTGTGTTGTTTGTTTGTTACAGTAAACAGAGATAAACAGATGAAGGCTCTACGTGACTCGAAGCATGCAGGCAGATAATGGGATCTCACACACACACACACACACACACACACACACACACGTTACTATAGTAGACAGTGAGTTTGAATGTGTATTGTTTACATCAGTTTGGAGTCTTCTTCTTCTCCTTTATTACTGCCACATCGTTTGTATTTTATGTGTGATTGTGTGTCTGTTTCTTTCTGCTGTCTGTGTGAATGATGTGCTTGACTTTTGTCTCTTGTGTGTTCGTGTAGTCTGTCCTCTTCCAGGTCTCCGTGGCAACCCATGAAGTTGCTCGACGTCCTCCGGGATCCATATCCTTCATATTACAATCTATAATTTTGTGCTCATGATTGTCCGTACTGTAGTTTCATCTGTTTCATTGAGAGACGCTTGACTCCAAGTTGCTCCAGATGGTTAAGCCCTCTGAGGACTTGTGATGTTGGACTACATAAATTGCCTTGACTTGACATTTCATGCCATGTTACTGCCCCTTGTGGCCAAAATCGTCACAGAATTTTCAACATTCAAAACCAAGAGACACTTTAAAAGAAGTTAAATGAGATATTGAGTTCAATTTTTTGTGGAAATAAGTATGTTTAATCTGTATTTTGTAGAGAGACGTTGGGGGTTTTCCTATTCACTTATAACGCATTCAGGGTTTTTTTTTCTTGGAGGAACCATCTAGTGGCCATTAGAGGAACTGCAGCTTATAGCACTTCAGCATTGGCTTCTAAACAACGGTATTAAAATATAAAATCTGTTGTTATTATGATAACAGTGTTTCCAGTTAAGAATCACAGAGACATATCCTGTTGCTGTCAGTTGAGGTGCATGCTAGCAGCAGTAAAAGTACAAGTTTTAAAGAATTTCAAGGAGTAAATCTGTCCCCGTTATCAGCAATGCAAGAGTGAAAAACTTAACAGGCTTGGTGACAGTAACAAAGAGGGGGATTATTTATTAGAAATTAATTAAATTGTTTATTTTGCTATTTCCTTGGTTTACTGCAGAGATGAAAAGGAGCTATATTGTAATTGTAAAGACAGTGTTTGTTAAGAGCTTTTAATTAGAAGCAGAAACACACTTCTTTATGATGACCTCTTGTCAGCGAGTCAGACCACCAACTCTGTGTACTACAGTTATGTTATTAGCCTCCACTAGTGGAAGTGTCGTCTCGCTTCTCTCTTCAAAAGCACTGAAGGTTAACGGACAAATTGCACTTGGAGCTAATTAGAACGAGAAGAACAAACAAGCCAAATGTAAAGAGTCTCATTTCACAGCAAATCAAACCCAGATACTCGACAGGAAACAGCCTCTCGGTCTCAGCTGCTGCTGATTTCCACCCTGAACGTGGAACTTTATTAGCAACTCTGCGACTCTTTGAAGAAAAACACACACGTTCACCACCACTGACCGAGTTTCCATCCCAGCTGTGGTGAGATGGAAAAGTTTCTCTCAAGCGAACTCCTGAAAGAAAGTATGCATTTGTACCTCAACAGGAAATCTTTTATTTCTCATGCATATGCTTCTGTAATGGTGTTTTGATATGCAGCTTTACTATATTGTTGTATTCAACTTAATGTGTTGCTGATTTGATTCTCTTTGTTATCCTTATCTTTTATTTTTTATGTTTCGCCTTTGAATGTTTTAATGTTTTAGTAACTTTTTCTTGTCCGACATACAGAGGGTGCCCATGCAAAAGAAAATGAGTGACTCTCATTGGACCACCCAGTCTGAATAAAGGTTGAATGAATTAATAATAACATGACTGATGACCTGTAAAGAGCAAGCAAGTCAACTCTGTTTAATAGCACTTTTCAAAACAGATGTTAGAAAGAGCTTTAAATGAGGAAGAAATGAGGAAGAGGGCGATAGAGACGATAAGTAAAACAGGGAGAAATAATAACCCACAAAGTAAACATTTAAAAATCAACAAAAAGTTGCAGAAAACACCAGCTTTTTAAAATGTGCTTCTCTCACACTTTGTGGGAGGCTGCTCCAGAGTTGAGGAGCAACCTTCTTCATTATTCATTTAAAGATTTAAGAGAGCTTTATTGTCATTGTGTTCTACAACAAACTTGCCTTTCATAAGTATGCAGTTGGACCTCCAATCAGGTAAAAAAAAAAAACAATATAAAAGTACCAAAACACGCAATATCAATGAAAAGTTTAAAAGTAAGAAATGCACACTATAACAAATTTAACAAGAGAGACATTGAATAAAAAGAAGGAAATGGCATCATTGAAATATCAAAATGCTGTAGCAGATTATTAAGTGAGTTATATTGTAAAGAAATCGATGTGGACATGTGGGACAATGTAAACGTATTTCTCTCCGTCTCAATGCGTCTTAGTGTTTATGTATAATTCAGATTATGTATAATTTCAATAACAAAGTTAAAAAGGATTTGAAGATATTAGTTGTTACTCTTTATGTCTCTTTTAAAGGGGAAAACAGCCTTTCGTTATTTCTGAATGGAACCAGGCAGCAGTGGGGAGTTAGCAGGACGCTAGTGTTGGGATGCGACCTGTCCTGCGTTGCCATGGCGACGGCGTAACTCGGCTGCTGGCAGCGGAGGAAACTCCGAAAACAAAGTTTGTTTTAGCTGCGGTGAGTTTCTGTTACTGTCTGTGTGTGTTTTACTTGTTTTATTCAGAAAGAAAATGTGCAGGTTTGTAAATTACACGTTTCCTTAAAAAATAACGTTTGTAAACGTAGTTTGAGGCGGAGAGCTTTAATGTCGCGAGATATAACGGTTAGTTAGTTAGCTTATAGCAACTTTAGCTAGGCTAAGAATTAGCTTAACTTTAGCTAACCCATTTTTAGTTTTTTTGGTCTCTTTTCAGCCCTTGAGAATCCAGTTTATGTGGGCCATGCCTGCCATGCAAAGTTAACAGGAAGATAACATGTTCAGTAGCGGAAGTTATCCTTTAATTTAATATGTTTATTTATTAAATTAACAGTTTCACCAAACAATCACAAGTCAAGCTTCATTAACTAACGCTAGCTTCTCTGAGCTCCACAGCTAACTGCTCCACTTCCTGGTATCTTCCTGAGCTTTCAGCTGTATCACACGGTCAGGCAGGTCCTGTAATAGAAGACTGGTTAGTCTTTGACATTAATACAGCTGTTGTTTACCTGTAGCCTACCTTTATCTGTCACATTAATTTACATTTTATCTTATTTAACAGGAAACTCTGATCATCCTACTGGAGCTGAAGGTTTGTTTGAGCAGCAAATAGTAATGAAAGATATCATATTAAAGAATATAACATCTAGATGACACGACCTGCAGGTTTAACAGTGTTACAGTAAAGTGATATTGATTATGATGAGTTGCAAGGCAATCATTTTAAAATGAATTATGAGATCATGAAACATGAACAGGAGAAAAGAAAGTGATTATTAGATAATAACATAACAAAATCGATAGGACTCCAGATGATCCTGATCCTGATGATGGTCCTCTGTCTCCTGTAGTTTGACCGACAGGTGAAGATGAACGCAGCGGTAACACAGTGGCACACTGGGCCTTTTCTACCGGAAATTACTACCAGCAGCAACAAACGGAGGAGGAGTACTCAGTACAGGTAGAGTACAACTGCAGTACTCAGAATAAAAGAAATGACACAGACAGGAAATGACGTGTTTTCAAGTCTCATACAATTAAAACGTGTGTGTGTGTGTGTGTGTGTGTGGTCAGCAGGATGAAGCAGGAGAAGGAGTCTCTCCAAACTGGATCAGTATCAGATAAATCGGCTCAGATCCTCTCCAAGACAGAAATTGCACTGTGAGTTCTCCAGTCTGATTTATTTCTCCAATAATTTATTGTTTATTACTTCTTATTATTCTCATATTAGATGGCAGAGACACTCTCATACTCTACAGTTTGTTTTTGTCACGGCCATTTGTGGCTCCTCCACATTGCATTGTGTGTCCATCAACACCACATGCTTGTTTAACCCACTGTTCCACAAGCAGGATGCTAGCACTGTGTAGGCCTTCCATGGACGGCATGTGTTATCAGTCAGGAGGTGGCGGTAACAGATATATGAGGTCTTTAATTCCTTCAAGTATTGACGTTTAAACAAAATGTAATTTGGCCATTAACTATCTGTGGATGTGACAGGATGGTCCACTATATTTCTTGCTGCTTTCTCTTGATGGTTTTGGTGACAAGTGACAAAGAAAATAGTGACCTTGGAATGAACCTGTGTACTGTACTTGTATAGCTTTTAGTTATTATTTTATTGCTGTACCTTTCTGTATTTTTCATTCATTAACTGCTGTCTATAAGCCAAATATTCTACTCTATTCTACTATGAAAATGTCTTTTGAATATGTGTCAATAGATTATACTCACATCTTTTCGGTCATTGTGGTAAACACAGAGTATAAAACTGGAACCTTAAAAATATGGTCTCCCGTCCTTCAAAGCCGTTTAACAATGTAATAAATCTTTAAAAACGTTATGTTGGTCTAAATGATCAAAAATAATCCATTTGCTTTAATTTGGGCAGCAGACCTGGCTGTTAAAGTACTTTATTTTGACAATTCTTTAGTGAGAAGAGAAACAAAGCACAGTTACGTTATGTTGTTCTGCTTTTCATCCCTCCATTCTTGTCTAACTTCTTTATCTTCCCTTCATGCTCCGTCTTCTGCTCTCACATCTGTCCAGGTTCAGAAACAGTCTGAAGCAGAACATCTGTGTGGAGATGCTTCAAGAAGGCTACCACAAGTATCTCTCTCTCTCAAAATATACTAAACTGCATTCAATTGTTGATAAATATATAGATATATGTAGTGCTAATACTTCATTTCACATGTATTCATTTTGAAGTTGCATGTTTTTGTAATTGCAAAATTTCTATTAAAATAAACATTTCCTTACCACCCTGCTGAACAGAACTTATTTATTTTGGTTCTATGTTGAGTGTTTTGTGTTAGAATACAGTAAATCATTTTGGTTAAGGTTTGGTTCTAGTCATAGTCATAGTCCACTATTTTACTATCAAATAAACTACATGATGTCTTGTAGTATGAATTTCTAGTGAAGTCAGGCTGCTATTATATTTCCACAAAGCTGACTGTCTCTCTCTCCTCTCTGTCTGTCTGTCTGTCTGTCTCTCTCTCTCTCTCTCTCTCTCTCAGGTCGTTCTCGGAGCTCTTCTTTCTGCTGCGCTCTGATCAGGATCGGAGGGCGGCGGCTGAACCAGGTTCAGCTGTCAGGCTTCAGACTCCGGTGGACGAACAACGGGACAAATTGGAGACCATGAGACTGCACCTGAGCCGGGCCGAGCAGGCTGAAAGGACCGGTACACACTCTCAGACACACACACACAATTCATTGACTTTGTATTACTGTAAAATAAGAACATGTCGTAAATTCTGATAACATAAAGGTGTTAAATACGAGCTGCCCTGTGTAAATGATGTGTGCTGAAATAAAGACAAAATCCCATTGCTTTCGGTGAGGTTCAAATTAGTGGTCAGGTTAATGGGTATGTATCTCAGTAAGATGGGTAACTGTAAATTTCAGGATTTTCTAAATGGAGTCTTGTTATTCACCACGTAAGATAGAATGACGCTGCATTGGTGGTTCTCCCTCACAGTGTTTTCTGTGTGTGTGTGTGTGTGTGTGTGTGTGTGTGTGTGTGTGTGTGTGTGTGTGTGTGTGTGTGTGTGTGTGTGTGTGTGCAGGTTCCTGGTCGGCGGTGTGTGAGCAGCGTTTGTTTTTGGGTCGGTACTTCTCGGCTCCGGAGGATCTCTGGCTCAGTTTGCACTTCTACCACAGCTGTGTTGACAGAAAGCAAGGAGGCCGCTCGAGACCAGCCACTGAGGCCCGGGCATGCATGGCTGAGCTCTACCTGCAACGAGGTGGACAGCGTGCGCACACACACACACACACACACACGCACACACTAACACAACATAAAGTGTGTTAATGAGGTGTTTTTCCACCTGCAGCAGCTTCAGTACTCCTTGCATAGATCTAAAATTACAAACAAACATGATTATGAATGCAATAAAGCTGATTCAGACTGATTTGATGTCCCCTCTGCGGCCCCTCGGTCCTGCAGGTGAGCTGGAGCAGGCGAGGCAGCAGGCGGAGCTGTGCATCAAGTATGCAGAGGACGGCGGCTGGTTGGACTCAGCCGGTCGGCCCCTGAGGATCCGGGCCCGCAAAGCACTGTGGAGGATCTACAGCCAGCTGGTCGACGCTCCGCTGGACGCCGCAGACTACAACGAGGCTCTGGCGCTGCTCCACAAGGGCTACAGCATCGCTACTGAGTGTAGGGAGACAGATTTTAAATCGTTTTTAAACAGCGAGTGTGGCTGAAGGTGTTTGGAATATAATACAATTCATCAGAACAGCTGTTTAGTTACTGATGTCTGTTTCAGCTGAAGACAAACAGATTGAAGGGGAGGCCTCCTATAGACTAGGACTGACCTATCAGAGTGCAGGAGACCATGAAGCAGCCAAACAGGTACCTGAATGTGTGTGTGTGTGTGTGTGTGTGTGTGTGTGTGTGTGTGTGTGTGTGTGTGTGTGTGTGTGTGTGTGTGTGTGTGTGTGTGTGTGTGTGTAAAGCTCTCCTTTATATGTTTTGAATGCCATCAAATCCCTTGAAAAGACCAATCAGTAGTAGTTTGGGGCAGCAGGACGGTGTACGTGGGACTGAGTGAAAATAAATAGTGTGTGTGTTCATGGTGATGAAGGAACATGTCACCCAGTGAGGCTCACTGATGTGTTTCAATAGTTTTTACGGCTCAGAGGAAGAAGATATATCAGGCTGTGATACACACACAACACTTACAGTGTTGGTTTTAGTCTTTTCATAGGACTTATTGACAATAATAGAAATATACAACATCACCACACTGGCCCTTTAACAAGGATACATATTTATGTTTTATTCAGTAATTGTGTATCTGTGCATGTTTGTGTGTCCAGTTCTTCAACACTTGCATGCAGATTTGCGGCACACTGCAGGATGCAGACGGACTGGGAAAGTCCTACAAGGCTATGGCCAAGTCTATAGAGAGGTACACACACACACACACACACACACCCTCAAGCTTTATGCTTTACTTGTGTGTTCTTTATGTCTGCATACGTTTCAACATCCATGAATCTATCGGTGTCTGCTTTCCAGTGTCAGTACACATTTTTATTCTGTGTGTGTGCGTGTGCGTGTGTGTGTGCGTGCCTGCGTCAGTGAGGGAAATGTGCACGAGACAGTCCAGTGTCTGGAGAAGTTAGCCGACATCTCCCGTATCAACAGACTGCAACACAACCTGGCGGACGCCTACCTGTGTCTGGGAAATATCTACTATACGAGGGTATGACACACACACACACACACACACACACATACGTGTGATTATTAACCAATGAAACAGATTATTATATTTGCTTCTTTTATTTATTTATTTTAAAAATTGATGATTAATGAACTTCAGGTGACATCCTGTTTCAGAATAGAGATCATTACAAATTGAACACCCCAAATACAACAGTTTTCTTTGTTTTTTGGTTTCATTCTCTCTCTCTGTGTAGAGCCAGTATAAGAGAGCTTGTGAGTACTTCCTGCAGGGTTATGACGTCGCCTGTAACCTGGGAGATGTGGCTCTGCTGCAGAAAGCGCAGGTAAATGTGTACGGCTCCTTTCACACTGTCCCACTGCTAGTAGCTGGTGGAGGACCAGGACTGCTTTCTGTACAAGTTTCTACACTTTCTGTAACACCTGTCGAATAGTTCAAGAAAAAAGATAAACAGTAGAGTGAATGCATAACAGACGAAGGTGAAGGTGAAAAGGTCTTTCAGAAAGTGACATTAAGTGAGTTTATCCAGCGTCTGCTATCTGACTATCCTCACTGTGTTTCCTGATCTGTGTTGCCAGCTGCTCTTCTGTCTCTCGTGGCTCTGTCAGGTGTTGGTGGCCAGTGCTCGCGCTCACTCCCTGATCAGGAAATACAGCTCTGACGTGGAGTCGGCCACGCCCACCGCCCTGCGACGACTGGTGGCCTGGAAAGAGACCAGAGGATGTCAGGAACTCAGCCCAGACTCTACAGATAATGCTGCCACTGCCTGGTACTGACTCATTGCCAGATAGTGACACTGGTGAACACTACAGTTCTTTACGGATAGCTCAGTGTAGGAAACACACCTTCAACACACGGGGTGTCATACATTGTTCTCATTAGCAGTGACTAGAATTTTACAGTAAATAAACATAAAAAGTACCTCTGTTTGATATATGTATCATATATACTGTATTTATTTTTGTATAATCTCATTCACTTGTTCACAGTCAAATTAGTGACATAATAAATACATACCTGCATATACCTGTATTTTTATCTGAGCTAATCCAGTCTAATCCCAACCTTACTTTGTGTTGAGTGCTAATTAGCGAATGTTAGCATGCTAACATGTGAACTTCTTCACCTCACTTCTCGTTTTTGTATGCTAATTAGCATGTCGACATTAGCATTTAGCTCCAGGCAGTGCTGTGATTAGTACAGACTCACAAAGCTGCTAGCATGGCTGTAGACTCTTAGACTTGTTTAAGTATTTTGGGGGCATGTTGCCTTTATGTGATACTGTGAAAGCTGGGACGTGACAGGAAACATGGGAGGGCAGCATGCAGCAAAGCTCTCCAGCCAGATTCGAGCCTGGGACATTGTGATTACATGGTCAGCTGTAAACACCTGTTGGCCCCCAGAACACCTTGTGAATGTACAACTAATGGACAACTTGGAGGTATGAAATGTCAGACTTTCTCCCAAGCACATGAACGCAGCATAATAGTTACCACAGCTGAAAACAACAAACATTATGTAATGGTGGAAATTGCAGATTTCCTCATCAGCTGATGTCATGTTTGAGAGCGATCTGTCCACCAGATCACAGCTCCTCCTGTTTGTAAGATAATTAGCAAATAAACAGACAGTCAACAGATATAATCATCTCAGCATGTTTCAAAGCATGTGGACGAGGTGATCAATCCCTTCTGTCTGTCAGCTGTTCACATGTTTGTGTCTGTTGAGCAGAGCAGAGGAAATGACGGAGAGGAGGATGAAGGTCTAGATGTCTTGTCACAAACAAACTGCCTCACAGCCAGCTTTTGTGCTTATTATCATTATTATTGGTAATTATTTTCTTGTACCCAATATTTGTGTTAACTCTTCCTTTGTTTATTAAAAACTATTAACAATCGTATTTTATTTTAGTTTTCTATTTCTGTTAGTTTCTTATATTTTATTGGCTAAAATGGTTTGCTATAATGTTCATTGATTTGTTTGCACTTTTTTGTTAAATTATTTTTAGTATTTTACCAAACTGTATTTATTTAGTTAAAGTTTGTTTACATTATTATCATTACATGGGTTCAAAATCGACAAAATTACACTGTGTATGTGTGTGTATATATATATATATATATATATATATATATATATATATATATATATAGTACTTTATTTATGGTATACATGTACTATACATATGTACATGCTGCTTTCTTCCTGTATTACGGCAATTTAAAAACGCTGCGCCTCTCCTTCAGTCTTTACGGCCTTGCTGTGGCCCACGTGTCCGGAAGTGGCTCCGCTTGTTCTGCTTCTGTTTTCGGACAGAAACACCTCCAGAGAAGAAACAGAAGAGTTGTGAAACTTCGGTCCGGCTATTGTGACGGGGGGGCCGGCGGGGTGATCCGGTGAACCCCGCGGGCTGAAACATGGGCCTGCTGGCGAGGATACGGAAAGAATGGTTCATCATCGGGATAGTGCTGGTCATCTTATCGGCCAAACTGCAGCCCAGCTTCGGTGTCAGAGGAGGTGAGTGAGCCGGAGTTTGGGAACTGCTCAGTGACTTTTCATCAGGTCTGAACCTCCACTGAAGTTCACTACAGTGGCTAAAAAACATCTGTATGTGAACAAACACCAGATATTTACTAACAGATGTGGCTGCTTTTGGCATGTTGGTGCCAGGCTTGGAAAGAGTTTCCCCTCTTTATCTTTACTGTTTGCTTATTGTCACAAATGATCTCGTAGATAAAGACTTGAGAGCTTTAGTTATCTTTTAGGAGTCACTGACAAAAAAGTCATGGGAGTTTTTCACCAGCCAGCATTTTACTTTTCATAAACTGCCAACTTTTAGACTTTGGTTAACTCTGTTTCGCCTATCGCCCCGGGACATAGACTGGAGGAAGTACAATAATGTTTATCTAAGATGTTGATTTTCTAATCAGACACGTTTTACTTCGTGTACATGATGTAAGCCGAGATAAAGTTTGGATCTTATTGATTATCGCAAGCTATAAATTAATGCTATAATTAATGGGTATATTTGGTATAAATTAATGTTACTGTAAATTTCGCGATGCTCTAAATGGAATGTCGTTTTTCAAATATAAGATAGAACAACGCGTATTGGGCTAGTAGGCTCTCCCTCACAGTGGTTCCTCTGTGTGTGTGTGTGTGTGTGTGTGTGTCCTCCTTACCTGGCACTTCAGTGACACGTTGCATTCAGCATTAATGTCAACACACCTCGGTGGGACGTCACTCACCGCTCCGCGCACACGATGGCACGATCTAATTGGCTCTCGTCCTATCTTTTTGTTATTCATGTTTAAACTTAGCAGTGGATTTTGAAACGGCCCCAGTAGTCCTGATTTGTGACCACAGCTTGAGAATCCCCGTTGACAAGAGTGGAAAGTGAAGTTTGTGATATAGATTCTATCACAGTGGTAATTTCACTAGTTATGACCTTCACTGATAAGAGGACTAATCTTTGAGTTCAGCTCAGTCACACCTTCATATCTTATCCTGTAGATTAGATCAACTGTGCTGCTACTGTCAAGGTGCTGCCTTCAGGTGCCTCTCGTAAACTCCTGCGTGAGGAGTTGCTGCTTTTCCCTTTTTATGAGATTTTCTTTCATATTAAAAAGTTTTCTTGCCAAAGTTCCCCTATTTGACCAAAGCCACAGTACAAGTTATTAAATTATTAAAAACATGAATTGTATGTTTTGAAATTTGTATGCGTGCTCAGCTTGCTACTGGACTGTTGCCATGGTTACAGTGGTAAATAAACATTTCTCTCTCTCAGGTCCGTTGAAGCCAGAGATCACCGTAGCTTATGTTGCCGTCTCGCTCATTTTCTTCAACAGCGGCCTGTCGCTGAAAACAGAGGTAATAAACTGAGGCCTCTCTGTCTCTGTGTAAACTTCTTATATAATAAAGATGGACGCAACTGCTGTTTGGAGAAGATCACTGTGACTAATGAAAAGTTCGTTTGTCTGTTTTCTCTGCAGGAGTTGACCAGTGCGTTGCTTCACGTTCGGCTCCACCTGTTCGTTCAGTCCTTCACGCTGATCTTCTTCCCGCTGGCCGTCTGGCTGCTGCTCAGGGTGCTCGCACTCACCGCCATCGACCAATGGCTGCTCAGAGGGTAAGATGAGTGTGTGTGTGTGTGTGTGTGTGTGTGTGTGAATGCCATCCTTTATTTAGCTCCCTGCCTGCCTGTACCTGAAGAGCAAGTTATGTACGGACACAAAGACCCACATTCACTTCAACTACAGGCGATGCTGTGTGTGTGTGTGTGTGTGTGTGTGTGTGTGTGTGTGTGATGAACAGACTTCCTGTGTGCTGCAGGACTATCAGTTGCCTCTTATAAACAATAATTGACTGAAAAGGGACAAATTAATCTGAAGCTCAAATAGACAAGTTGTAATTGAAAGCAGCTTTACGTCTTCTGGGTTGTTGACAGTTGATGGTTCCAGCTTTTCTGTTTCACATCACTGAACATTGAATCAGATCAGTACATACGCAACAAAATATTACACAGATGCCCTTCAACCAGATATTGCACAATTCCCCCCAGTAAGAGCCGTAAAGTATTGGGTAAAATTAGATTTTAACCAGACGGTGGCGCTAGAGGAAAAGTTTAGGGATCACCAAAGTCTGCAGGGTTCATCCTCTGGGGAACATGAACGTCTGTATAACGTTTCGTGGCAGTCCATCAGGTTATTGTTGAGATATTACAAGTCAATGACAGGCTGTCATCCATGCAGCCCTGCTGCTAGCGTGGCTAAAAATGAGGCATCCAAATGTTTGTCTTGTACAGTCGCAGTTATTATTAATTCTATAATATCATCAGACTTGCTGCGCCAGTACATCAAAAACTAACTGCAGATTGTATTTAGAGCATTTATAGCTGATTTTATTGCTTGTTGTTTCACTAATAAACTCATTTTGGTGACCTAAAAATGATTTTAGTGATTATTATTATTATTATTATTATTATTAGCAAATGGAAAGCACTCACATGTGTGTGAGCTCCAGACCCTGACCTCTGACCTTTTGAAGGAAGGCAGCAGAGGATGGAAAATGTTCTCACTGGTAGAAACCGATGATGATGATGATGATTCTTCACCTTCTGTTTCCTCCTCCTCTTCGTCCTGTTGTTGTGGTTGCCTAGGTTACAGACAGTGAGCTGCATGCCCCCTCCGGTCTCCTCTGCCGTTATTCTCACCAAGGCTGTCGGAGGCAACGAGGTAACACACACACACACACACACGTTAGCAGGTCATTATCCTCCAGTGTTTGACAAATGCTGTAATAAGCAGTGTGTTGGCATGTTGCCATGGTGACTGACTGTGTGTGTGTGTGTGTGTGTGTGTGTGTGTGTTTCTAGGCTGCTGCCATCTTCAACTCAGCGTTTGGAAGCTTCCTGGTAAGATATCCTGAAACTGGAGTGCAGCAGTAATGAATCATCAGCGTGAGCTCTGTGGGGAGTCGCAGCTGTAATCGTGTCTTTCTGTCCTGCAGGGAATCATCGTGACTCCGGTGCTGCTGCTGCTGTTTGTGAGTCAGACCTGCAGAGTCTTAGCACGCTTTCATTACACTAAACTGTGACTCCACTCACATCATTAAAGGAGGAACAGTTTGACATTTTGACAAACACAGCAAGAAAGCAAATTTCTTGCTAAGAGTCACATGAGAAGATCGAGTCCGCTCTCTCGTCTGTACGGTAGATATGCAGTTAGCTTAGCTTAGCACAAACACTGGGACTGGCACTGTTTAAAAGTAAAAGAAATTCTTCCAACACCTCTAAAGCTCACCAAATAACATGTTTTATCTCTTAAAAACGAGCTGTTATAAGCTAACAGGCTGCTGAGATGTGAGTGTGGCATCAATCTCCTCATCTAATTCATCTCATCTAACTCTCGGCCACAAAGCCAATATTTCCCAAATTGACTGCATTTCATTGACTTGCTGTAAACACAACTTTGACATATTATGACCTGAAAATGATAGTATGTCAGAGTTAATAAAGGAAGTATCCGTCTAAGTGCTCCACCATGTTCACGACTTGTTTACGCTGCCCCCGAGTGGACAAAGAAATCAGTTGCTGCAAGTTTAACGTTGGTCTGTGTACAAACAGTGTCTGTTTATCTTCTCCTGGTTCTCCAGCTCGGCTCGTCATCCTCCGTTCCCTTCTCCTCCATCTTCTCTCAGCTCTTCATGACTGTGGTAGTTCCTCTGATCCTGGGTCAGGTAGGGATCTGTGTGTGTGTTGTACAGAAATGTTTAAATATGTCGGCTGTGTGTTGGTTTGCAGGGTTTATAGATCTCTCTCTGGTGTGTGTGTGCAGGTGTGTCGTGGTTTCCTCAGGGAGTATCTGGAGCGGCGAAAGCCTCCATTCGGTGCCGTCAGCAGCGCCGTCCTCCTCATGATCATCTACACCACCTTCTGTGACACCTTCAGTAACCCCAACATCGAGCTGGACCCCACCAGCCTGCTGCTGGTCGTCCTCATCAGTCAGTGCACTCTGTGTGTGTGTGTGTGTGTGGAGACAGTTAATATGTTTTTATTCATGACACCTTCGTATGGAGGAAAGAAGGGAAAGCTGTCAAAACATCCACAGATTGACATTTAATTTGGAACAAAGTTAAACCTCTACATTGGGCATTTTCAAACAACATAAAACACAGTCAAAGCCTCAGCTACAATATCACTGTTGTGGAGACACGGTTCAGCCTTTGAGTCCATTCAGAGCTCTGTTGTCCAATTTATACATTTCTTCATCGTATGTTTGGTCATAGGTTCAGAATTTATTGTTCCTCCAGGCAGGAGGAGCATGTTTTGGGTAAAGAGTGTCTGAGTGTCCGTGAACTCCACTTTGTATTAAAAGACAGTTTGACATGTTAGGAAACACGCTTTTGGTTTCTCATGTTTGTACGTTAAGTACGAAGCTACAGCAGCTGGCTAACTTAGCTTAGCACAAAGACTGGAAACAGGGGGAAACTGCTAGCCTGGCTCTGTCTAAAGCACCTCCAAAGCTCACTACTTTAATCAGTCCAAAAACTAAATAAATATATTATTATTACTCTCCTGATATTTTGGTGTTCAGACAGAATTAGAAAACAAATGAACAAAGAAGCAGAAAACTGTTAGTGGACATACAAAATACGACAATGGGATTATGGAAGATCTGATACTAACTAACTGACATCAGTCTGGGGTCGTTCCAAGATGCCATGTAGGTGAAGTAAATGAAATAACATCACTAAGATGCTAACAGACTGAACATTAAAGTGACGTTTGTCTCTCTTGTTGCTCTCTGCAGTTTTCTCCATCCAGCTCAGCTTCATGCTGCTCACGTTTGCCTTTTCTACCAGGTGAGCCTTCTTCTCCTCTTCCTCCTCTGTTATCCATCCTCTCCTCCTCTTCTATCCAACTAATTCTGCCTCTCTTCATTTCATCCGTTTCACGTCTTATTCGCCAATCTCAGTTGCCTTCGGATGTCCAGCATTTTTCTCAAGTGTACATCTATGTTGCAGTAAAGTTCCGTAGTACTTCTTTGATGAAGAATTAAACAGTGGTAAAAGTATTATTATATGTGCGGGAACAGAGGGAGTTTAGTGTAAAGAGCACAGTAACAGGTCAGAGGTCAGAGGTCACAGCATCCAGACTGAGTGACAGATCCTGTTTGTCTCTGCAGGTCAGGCTCAGGATTCAGCCCTGCAGACACAGTCGCCATCGTGTTCTGCTCCACACACAAGTCTCTCACCCTGGGTGGGTTCACACACACACACACACACACACGCACACACACACACACACACACACACACACACACACACACACACACACTGGATTTGTATGTAACTGAAAAGTAAAATTTAGATCTAACAGCAAACAGATTGAAGTCTGTCTCCAGATGGAGCTCTGTGACGTCTGATAAATGTCCTCGAGTGATGTCACTTGAGTCTCCGACTGAACTGTTGGTGGTCGGGTTGCATTGTGGGTAATGTATCTCTCTCTCCAGGTATCCCCATGCTAAAGATCGTGTTTGAGGGCTTCGAACATCTCTCTATGATCTCAGTCCCTCTGTTGATCTACCATCCGGCCCAGATCCTGCTCGGCTCCGTCCTCGTACCGACCATCCGCAGCTGGATGACCAGCCGGCAGAAGGTACACACACACACACACACACACACACACATTACAAGTTGCTGCTCTGGTTCAAGGAGGATTCGATTCCAACACTGACCATAAACCTGGTTATAGCAGGCTGCATTCCAACAATGACCTCTCCACCTCTTCTCCTCTCCTACAGTCTAGTCTGTTGTTGAGGTAGGGCTGCATTCCAACACTACTGTCCTGAGTGAGTAGAGACTCCAGAACAACAACTTAATGTATTTATTTGATGAAAAAGATACCAATAGACATGCAGATCTGACAACAGATTTGTGATCATGTGATCAAGTGATCATGTGACAGTGTGTCCAGCAGGCTCCTCTGGGTTTTCCTCCTCTATTGAACTGCTATATTCCAGTATAAACTCCTGTGCCTGAGTGCTGCAGCGCCCTCTGCTGTCAGGAAAACAATCTGCAAGAATCTCCTGCTGGACTCGCTGCTCACCTGCTCACAAGCTTCACTTTAATTAAGCGCCACTGGTTTTGTACTGGTGTGACGGTGGTGGGTGTGATGATGATGACGACAATGATGCCAGACAATTACTGTAAATCACTAATCACACCTTGTGAACGACACAAATTTGAAAGTTGTCTGTTGCAGAAAAGTTTTTAAACTTCAGTTGACATGTAATAATTCCCACTGCACTAAAAGAACAAAAGATGTTGTGATTTCTTTACTTTTGACAGATCAATTTGATTAAATAAATAACTGATTTGTGACGTTCATCTGCTGGTGGCGGTGGTGGATTCACTCACCAGACTCCCTTTGAAAATTCTCACTTTTTAGAACGGAACTTGGAACTCTCACATTCTCTCTTCTGCTCATGTTCTATGTGAATCTCTCTTTCTCTCTCTCTCTGACACGTTCTGCTTCTTCTCTCTCTTTCTCTCTGTTCAGGCGGTGAAACTGTCGATTCTTCAGCCCATCTGATGAAGATGAAATTAGTGTTTTGGTGTGTTTGCGCTGTGATGCAGACAACGGCGGAGGGATACAGTTGTACGTGCCTTATTACAACCAATCAACAGAGACCTCAGTGCAGCGGAGGGAACGAGGCATGCCAGTCGCCTCGGTATTCTCCGTTTCTACGACAACGAAAAACTTTCCATCATATATATTCTTTTATATTTAAAAGAATCAAAAGTTTTATTTTGTTATATTTTATATGAAATACCCAAAAAATCCTGCAAAAAGAGAGCAGCTGTTTAAACAAAGGGGGCGTTTGGTTTGAAGAACAGCACCTCCCAGCGGGACCAGGAAGGGTGGAGTTACTGGGACCATTTCTTTTTTTTTTCTATTTTTTACTTTTTTCTACTCTCTCTTTCTCTAAACTGTCACTGCCGGTAAATGTGTGTGTTCTCAATAGAAACAAACTAATGCTGGAATATCTGACATTTAATACACAGTATGATAATGACAGGTGTTTTGATTGTTATTAAGTTCACAAATGATCTATCCAAATGATGAAGGTATGACACGAACATGGAGGTAGGTCATCTTTCCTGGTTCCCTGCAGGTTATTTCCGTCTCTTTTATTGCATTATTCACACATTCACTTCATCTGTTTCTATGTGTTTGTCTCGATCAGATTCCCGTACGCCTCCGATTCTAACCAAGTATGTGGTTCACGAGGACATTTTTGACTTATACCAATAAGGAGGCAGGATTATGAT
The DNA here is from genome assembly GCF_043641665.1 of Enoplosus armatus. Lineage (NCBI taxonomy): Eukaryota > Metazoa > Chordata > Actinopteri > Centrarchiformes > Enoplosidae > Enoplosus > Enoplosus armatus. The sequence continues at coordinate 1,633,023 of NC_092202.1, read as the reverse complement.
CTGGGCTCCTCCCAAGCAGTCTTATCATCGATGTCTATCATCTGTATGTAGATGATACCTTATACTCATCGTATCATATCATAGTGATCACCCAAATCTCACAATGACGAAGCTAACATGCTGATGTTTAGCAGGTGTAATGTTAACCATGATCACCATCTTTGTGTTAGCATGCTAACATTTGCTAATTAGCGCTAAACACAAAGTACAGCAGAGGCTTTAACCAAAGTCTTTAGGTTTCATCCCCATGAATGTCAGAACAGTGAATGTCAGTGTTGAGATATTTGACAGGATATGTGAAAACTTTGACCCACTGGTGGCGCTAGAGGAAAAGTCAGAGGATCACCAAAGTAACTTAGCTTCATTATGTGGGCACCATGGATATCTGTACCAAATGTCACTGTAATCCATCCAGTAGTTGTTGTGATTTTTCAGTCTGGACCAAAGTGGACTGACCAACAGACCGACACTCCCATCCATGTAGCCGGGCCCCCAAGATTTTTTCCATTTTTCGGACAAAACCTGAGGTGTGGGGTCTGCAGCGAGGTTACCCTATTCATAGGTATGACAGCGAATGTATCATCCTGTCAGCTGTTTTGTGATGACTTGCTCACACTCTGGGGCACGTAGTCAGTATTTCTGTGAAGTATCAGCTGGTCTCACTACTTGGCCTTACATCCTCTGGTGTTTTATGTTCTGATATCCCCAGGACCTTCTGATTGACATCTCTGAGGGCTTTCATGTTACATGTTAAGGCACACCCCGCTAATCCCCAGCAGACATATTAGAGATCCTCAGCTCTGTCAACAGCTGATTGTGTTTCTGTTGTAGTAGATGATAGCATTAGCATTTTAACATTACCATCACTGTCTTTCCTAAAGCCGTACACTGGAAAGTAGCACCCCGACAAACCATAGGGAGTGTTGAACTTGTTGGCAAAGAGTGGCTTATTTCCACATGTCCTCCAGTTTCATCGTCCTGTCGGAAGCAAAAGCCCGTTTCTTGAAGACAGCCTTCCTTATTTGACTGAGAATGTTACTGATTTGATCTACAGACACGTCTCGTTGGTAGAGATTTAGGCATCTCTAACTAACTGGAGTCAGCCACTGTTACTTTGAAGGTTATTGAAGCCTCTGCAGCACAAATTTAACCGATTTAACTGGTCGTCCAGTAACAGTCGAGTTTACAGTGTGATTGTTTTGCTAGTCGTATGTTTTCTGAAGAAAGATATTGAGTAGGATATGTATGGGTTTGATCTGTTACTTGTTTACATAAAAAGTATAAGGAAATAAACCTACAAACTTTAAGAAACATGTTTTTTTCTTTTGCACAACACTGCCACCTAATGGCAGGGAGTTAAACCTGCTACACCAATACTCACCAAAAGCCATAGAAGAGACATGCAAGGCACTCTTCTATCAGAGGGAGATTATACCAACATTACATGTATTGGATGGTGAAGTTTTATGATGAACCAGGTATTTGTTGGCTTTGTCATACACTCGTGCACAGTTTGCACACTGTGGAAAACCGGATTTTAATCTGCACCTCCAGAAATTACAGTGCCATGTTTTTTTTCTTTCTCTTGAACTCTTAACAACCCTGTGTGCAATGAGCGCGTCACGTTATTGTCTACAATAGAATTAGAAAGAGAGTGAAGTTACTGTTAATACTTCCTCGGGAACAAATCACACAACTTCCCTACATCTGATGGACATGTATGCTGATTGGCCACATAATTTAACTTGGTTAACCCTTTATACAACAGAGTTCTCCTCTATATCACATTAGAGGTGTTCCTCCCCTGGGCCTGTTTAGATACAGAGAATTTGGAATAAATCCTTGTATTTGTTGTCTGATCAGATGGGGAAAAAACACCCAGGGAAGTATTGGCAGCTCATTAATTTCACCAAATTTTTTGGACAGATGGCTCTTCTGTCGCATCATTTGAATGAAGCAATAATAAAATAAGACTGTGAAAGTCCTGCCAACAGACCCTAGAGGCCTTGTGCAGCTTCTAGTACACAACCAGATCCGAGTGATTTGAAACGACTAAGCAACCAGCACTGCCATCCATAAAACATCGCGCTACAAAGGCTAAAATAAAGAAATACACAATGTATAATACTGAAAATATACTTTATTAAGTGCATACATATGACTTATGACAATTCACAAATAGATTAGTATTAATATTAGTGATTAGCAGTTTGAGATTTACCTCTTTGGTGAAACAAGTACATGTATATGAACCTCATATGTAGGAATTGGTCAGTTGCAACTGTTGGCATGCAAATCCTGCATTCATGCATTGTAGTGTGTGTTTTGCAGTTTCTATCCATCTTTCTGATCCACACTCAAAAACAAACAAAAAAGCATCCACCAAATGGTGTGTGTCATCTTAGCCTTGTCTGTAAAGTGTAAGTGTTCCGACTTTCTATCAGTAAGCAGATTGTAGGTTTAGTTCTCTAAACATGTTGGAAGCAGAAATCTCTAGAGGGAGAAATATTTAGCCAAGAATATTTTCTTGATCACAAGTTATCTACTCGAAAAGAAAATAAGAAACTGAAAACAACTCCTGCTAACCCGCTAATGCCCCCTAGAGGCAGCAATGAATATTAAAACCCACATTACAAAAGTGGTTGGAAGACGCCACATGCTGAAAGGTTTGATATAGAGCATTGGTTGGGCAGTTAAAAGCGGTGGCCCCAGCCAAAAACTCCAAATTAGTGTACAAATTAAAAAGAGTTCAGTGAAAAGTCTGGCCTGACGGTGGTGCTAGACAAAGGATTAGCCTAAATATGCACCAAAGATAATTCATCCTCTGAAGATCGTGAATATCCACACCCCATTTCATGACGGTCTGCCATGTACTTTTTGAGATACTTTGTCAGGAACTAAAGATTTCTTGCAGGAGACACTTTAACCTGACTGTGGTACTAAACAAAAGGTGAAAAAATATGTATAAACAACCTTGTTTCATTCATTTAAGACAATTATGTTCATGATTTTAGAATGCTGTAAAATATCTTAGCTAAGCTAAAAGATATGCTAGATTAACTAGCTGCCAATAATCAAGGTAACTTTGTATACTGTATATTGTTTAGTTAGAAACATTTTCACTTTGATCGACTCTAATGGCTCCTTAACCAGTATGATTATTTCTGCCCTTGCAGATGCTCTGATTTCAAGAAATATATTGGTATCTAAAACAATCTATGCAGGCAGCCTGTATTTCAGTCTCCAGGTGATGCCAATATGTCATACTCTGCCAGGAGCACAAAACTGTTCTCTCTGATTCTCCGGACTCTGACCAAATCTCCACACTCCTGGACATGGATCAGCCCTCTCTCTCCCCTCCCGTACTCTCTCTCCCTGTCGTTCAGCGTCACCTCTGTCCGTTTGCCACAGGCCTGATGGTAAATGTACCTTAAGCCGACCACCAGCACCATGCCCAATCCAGCTGAGCAGCCCAGCAACATGCCGAGCTCCCAGGCACTGTGTCGAGGGATAATGTCTGGGTACTTCCCTTCCCTGTCTGGAGTTCCAGAGGGATTGGAGGGATGTTTGGTGTTGGGTTTAGTATCCGTTTTGGGAATGTTTGGTTTCAACTCGTGTCCAAGATTTAGGTTGAAGTCTGGGTCAAGGTTTGGATGAGGTTCGGGGTTCGGTTGAACCACTGTTCTTGGTGTTGGTGGGTTGAGGTTGGGCTCAGTATCAGATGATGCAATGTGGCTCTGGATTAGCAATCTCTGACCTAGGGTGAGATGTTGAGAAGGCACAGGGGAGGAGGTGGAGGTGAAGGGGTTGAAGAGAGAGCGACGGGGAGCTGGAGAGGGTTCTGGATGAGGGGAGGTAGACTGGGAGGAAACCAAAGAAGAAGAGGTGGCAGACGAGTTGGAGGAAGATGAGGAACCCAGTGAGAAGGAAGAAGATGGTGAGGTAGAAGTAGAGATGGATGAGGAGGAAGGAGGAGGTGAAGGGGTAGAAGAAGCAGAAGAAATGGAAGAAGCTGATGAGGCTATGGAGGAGGAGAGGGTTGGGGAGATGGTGATAGAAGAAGGTGAGGAAAAGGTTGAACTTGTGATAGACTGGGTGGAGGTAAAGGGAAATGAGGAAGAAGTAGATAAAGGGACTGAGGAAAAGAAGGGAGCTGATGATGGGTAGTGGGAGTCTGAGGAAGGTATTGTTGAAGAGGTTGAAGAGGATGGCCAAGGGGAAGTAGAAGAAGGTTGAACAGAGGGGAAATAAGGAGGAATGGAGATTGGGGAAGGAGAGGGGAGAGCAGAGAGGGCTGGAGCTGTTCTGGGTTGGTTCTTCATGGAGGAGGAAGAGGCAGAAGATGAGGAAGAAGCATGGGTGAAAGAAGTTTGTATGGATACCAGGGTTGAACCTCCTGAGGGATAAAGAGGAGTAGTAGAACCAGGGTGAACAAGGGGAGAGCCAGGTAAAGTATGGGTAAAAGAAAAGGATGAAGAATGAAGGGTAGACAGACGGGTAGACTCTGAAAAAGGAGGAGTGGCTGAGATAATGGAAGCAAAGATTGGGCTCATGGTTTTGATCTTGGCTTGAGACTGAAGATCTTTGACCTCTTTACCCTCACCCAGTGTGAAGGTTGGGTCAAACCTTGATATGAAGGGCAGAGGGTTGATGGATTGAGGACTTACTGAGGATTGAGTTTGCTTCCACCCAAATGTATGTGTCTGTGGGGCACCAGTTTGGGAATGGGGCTGGGACCATGGTTGGGGGGAGATACTCAAAGCCTTAGGTGATGTGTCAGATTGGGACTGGTCTGTCTGGGGAAAGCTAGCTTGACCCTGAGTTTGAGTTGGGATTGTTTGGGGCAGGGCTTGGGGAAAACTACTCAAAGGTTGAGGTTGAGGAGGGCTTCTCAGAGGTGCAGTTGTTTGAAGCTGAGGGTGAGGTGGACTGGTTTGCCTTGGTCCAGCTTTTGGTCCAGATGGATTATTTTTACGCTGAGGATCGGGTAAATTGCTGACAGGCTGGTATTGGGATGGGACTTTCAGGAGTTTGCTGGGAAGGGGCTGCAGGGATAGAGGGTGGGCCTGAGTGAGGGATGAAGTTGTGTGGGACTGGAGTAAGAACTGAAAGATAGGAGATTTGGATGGGAGAATGAGATTTGGTGAAGAGGTATGGGACTTGGGAAAGGTGTTCAATGATGATGCCTGAGAGAAGGGAAAGGTCTGACTTGTACCAGTTTGGGAAGAAGATGGAGATGTTTGAACCTGAAGAAAAGGCTTGGGTGAAGACGTTTGTGAGAGGAGCAAAGGCTTGAGGTGAGGATTCTGAGGCTGGGGCTGGCTATCCATTTTATCCTTGATTAGACTCACTTGGGACTTGGTTAGGCTAGTCCTCCAGGGCTGTGATGAACTTCTCTGGGTCTCAAACTTTACTGAAATAGTTTGGTCCTGGATTGGTTCACTTGGATTCTGGGACGTGGGTCTTGGGGGATTTGTAGTGTGGAAACTGTGACTGGTTGAAGGTATAACTGTGGTGGTGGTT